>NC_031768.1:40133301-40324302 GCF_001522545.3 Parus major
ACCGGACCGGGACCGGCCGCCCGTGGCGCGGGGGCGGGAGGCGGAAGCGGCCAGTGGAACGGGCCGGGAGCGCAGCCAGGTGAGCAGGCTCCGTTTAGGTTCCTCATTTCCCATCCATTTCCCGCAGGGAGCGGGTGTCTGGCGCCGTTCGCGGTGGTACGGCCGTGATTATAACCATAAGTGCTTCATACCGGGAGGTCGGACAGCACCGACCACCCCACAGATTACCTAGCTAATTGTAGGTTAGCTGGTACGCGGCGCTGCTGGTTCTTGTAGACTACAAAGCACAAAGTCCCAAATCATGAGCCCCCTTTGCAGAACACTTTTACCTCCCCGAGGCAATAGCTTCGGTTCCCCAGCAGCGCAGCTGCTCCATTAAAGTGTCAAAGATTACTTTTCAGTCCCTCTTATGTGTTTACAACAACCCACATCCCGAAACTGTTGTTTTCCCTACTGGAAATCATTCTTTTTTCAACAGACATCCAAATGTTCAGCCCGCTAAAATGAGAGCCTTCAGATCACACTCCACTGAGTTTTGCTAAAACCACCCCCCCACTCACACTGTTTTGCCTGCAGTGTGCTCCCCGTAATGTTAAAAGTCTGTTACAAACACTTCATATCCAAAACCAAGCCTCATATGGCTCCTGGATTACAATATATTAATATGCAAAGCATTTTGTCTTAGAACTGATTGCACATCTCGCTTGTTTAATTACAGAATGCTTTTATTTACTGAGGGATTAATTAGATATCTGACACTGCTAAAGCAACTTTTTTGCTCAACTCTAAAGACAGCTTCACCTCTGCAAGGCTGATAACAGAGGAGCAGTGCCTTCCCATGGGACCACTTAACTTTAGAACTTATAAAAATAGACAAATGTATTTTAAACTGAAGACTTTTTATATAGAAACCGAGAGTACTTGGATTTTTGGGGATAGAGTATCCGCTTCCATTAAAGCTTGCCAGAAATTTTAAAAATTACCAGAAAATAGTCTGAACAGAAGGAGCTCAAACTGTAAATGCCCATAGGAACAACAGCCTACACACCCACCTCCTAACATCTACCACACATGCATGCACACTCCCAGCGTCCCATAGTAGTGTTGGGGTATCACACCAGTAAAAGTCTGACAGTGGCAAATCTTTGGGTCTTGCCAAAACATGAAAAGAGATGATGCACTTCTACATTCACTGAATTTTTTTTAAGGAGAACAAAATGGATTACATGGTGAAATTCATCCTCATACAGCCATGCACCATGGTACTGGAAGTCCTTTCATCCTTTGGAAGAATTCAGAGTCTGGTGTCAAACAAACCTATTTAGTCTTCTTCCTCTAATGACAAGAGATGTGCACTCACTGAGTCTTATTGAAGTAGAAAACAGCATTTTTATCTTGAAAAATCACCGTGTTCTTTTCCAGCATGAGCAGCAGAGCACCCATCTTCTCTCTAGGGAGACCAGACTCTCTTCTCTGCTTTGGCCACCACCGTGCTCACCTGCTTTCAGACTCCCTGTGCCTCCAAAGTGTGGACTTGATGAGGTTGTCTTCTAACCTCTTTCTTTTTCTAGGTGACACAAAGCCTGTCCTAGAGAAATTTAAACATTTATATGTGTAAGGTAAGAGCATTTTGTTCGTATCTCAGCCAATTCACTGCTTAACAAGAAATATGGCTAAATTCATTTGAAATAGAAGTGCTGCTAAAGTATGTAGATTCAAGTATCTCTTCTGATGATTTTAGCATGATACAGGAATATCATAATTCGGAATTTTTTCATTAAATACCAGATTGTTAACACTGTGCCTTCATCTCCATGAAAAGGAGCTGAAAACTAAAGTTGCTAAACAGAAACACTCAATTTCAGTAGAATTTTAAATTCTTATTTATTTAAACTTACACAAGACAGTTACCAATTCATGAACACTGGTAAAAAAAAAATAATAGAATAGATGTACAAGAGAAGTAAAAATATTTATAATGATGTTCAGCTGAAAAAACTTGACTTTTAAAAGGTTCTCCTTTTCCCGAAACTAGAAGTTACTTGCAGCCACATGAATCAATGTATTTATGCAGCTTTCAAAGGCAGGCTTTTACTTACAAATTTGAATGCTCTAAATGATGGCCTGTGGACCACACTTTATGTAGAGTCACAAACCATGGCACAACCAACAACATAGAGTTTTCTTTTGGTAGTAGTTTATGTTCTCTTTATAGAGGCCCACGTTACTATGCAAGTCCCTGTGGAATTAAGTTCTAATAAAATCATTTAGCTTCTTTGCAAGTCCATGGCTGTAACTCCTTAGCATCAATGAAGCAATGAAAAGGGTCATTTTGAAAACAGTCGTGTTCCCATTGATTTAATGGGATCATGACTGGGTTAAAAATGAAGCCCTAAAAGTTGCAAACAGTGGTCAATCACAACATTTTCCCTTTCAAACATAACTCATCTACAAATCTCCAATGAGACTTTAACTACAAGGAAAATACAAAGTCAGTTAAAAGCTAATTTTGAGACAATTTCAGGCAGAATACCTTCATCTGTTAAAATTTACATGCCAAATCTACCATAATTTCTACCAGAAACAGGCTAATATATAAAAGTGTTCCACAGAAAAATATTTTAGAATTCCAATGCAGTATATCCCTTGTCCTTGCCAATTCCCAGGCTCAACACATCTTCCAAGTTTCTAAAAACAAAAATTGGCATACTTACAACATATTTTAAAGGATATTACAGTACTTGCTAGTCTGAAGCATTGGGCATGTGTAACAGTGCCAGTGCCAGCATCAAGGTTTGTACAAAATGCATGAGTAAGCAAGTGATATTTCATAAACCAAAGGTACAAAAACGTGATTTCATTTAGCAATTACATGTCTGACAAGGTTAACATCTAATAGATACGTTAATGTAAAATAAAAGTGACACCTACCTCGCTGGTTTCTTTAAATTATTTATCACTGCTTGACCTGTGCTGTTTCAATACTTGTAGCCAGCTGATATTTCAAATAAACCAATTTTTCATCATGCAGCAAGTCCCAGGTGTTTCCTTTGTCATGAGGATAGAAATTGTTAAATTAATGAATGCTAACTTCAGTAGTTTGTCTGGGATTAATTTGTTTCAATGTTTAAAGCATAAACCTCCCTTATTTTTTGTCAGATTAAATTCTAGTATATGCTCTTATCAAACCTTCATTTCAATGGCACACTGAGTGTCTTATTCTTCCTCGTAAAACAATTTATGCATTATACTGCCAGCAACATATTTCTTGTAAAGTTGCAATTCAGCATAAGGCTTGTTACTCTACACTTCTGCTTGTCATTCCTTTTCTGGGTGTAATAATATTATTAAACCTATGTCCACCTTTAATTTCCTTTACTCAGAATGCAACCCCTACAGAAACAATGCTTTCAATGTCTCATATGTGCCAGTCCATATGCAGGAGCTTCTGCAAGTCATTCCTTACACCACACTGCTGCATGCTTTCCTTACGAGAGAAAGGATCAGCTATATTACACTTTGAATAGTCGTAATTCCACCTCTATAAGACACTGACCTTGTACAACTGGAACATGATAAATTGCTTCCAACATTCTAGTATTTTTCTTTTTTTCTTTGTTTGCAACCATATAACTCCTCATAGAACTAATACAATACCTTTCAATACCTTTATTTAGGTTACAATGGTTGCAACGATAGTTTCCCAATAAAGGAACATATCTGACAACTTTGAGCTACATTCTTTTAGATAATGCCAAAACAAGATATTTAAAGGCAGATTCCATTTCTACCAGGTAAGCTTGGTCATCTTTTATTTTTTCACTCCTGGGCTTTGCAACGGGGACATCTAGCAGAATAAAAAATCATCAAATGTTCAAACCTTGTTTGGGCATGTGCCAACTAGCACTCTCTCAAACAAATCCTGGATATAATTTGGGAGTCAACCATTCCAGAAAGCATTTCCCACCAGCACTCAGTGACCAAGATTATAGCTTCAGTGTAGGTCAGACCATGTCACACTATTTCAGTACTATTTCAGTACCCAAGACAGTTTCTGAACATGTTTAATGTACTAATGGAGACAACACTGCTGAGCATTTGCAGGTTTCAATTTAAGCAAGAAAAATTTGTGTTCACCTTCTTTCATTATGTACTGTGATGTAACCAAGTTACGCTTACAAAACTCAGCTTGAAGTTACAGTGTGTTAGCTAGGAAAGAAAATCTCTGGCATGCAAGGCAGCATATGGGCTTACTGGAGTCCACTGCCCAGACAATAGCACTCAGGGAGCCTTGCTGGTATCCAGCAATAATCCCTGCTCAAACTAGGATGATGCTAAGCAAATTAGCCAAAGGGTTTCTGGCTGCTGTTGCCATTCAAAAGATGTGTGTGGCTTCATGATGTGGCCAGAAAGAATCGGTGAGCAGGAAAATATTTTTGAATGAAGTGAGAAATATTCCAATTATTGAAACCATATCAAATGACAAGCAGCAAAAGGGAGAAAACAAAGAGTATGAAATACAGGGTGGGTTTTTGCAATCCCAGACTCTCAACACAGGGTGCTTGCATATGCTATCTACAGTCAGAAACTGCAACATGAGGGCAGCATGAGGAAAGCATTTCACAGGACACAGGACATATTTCACAGGTTCTCTCATTTCTGCCCTGTGCATAGAAAAAATTAAGTGTCCTCACACATATTCCTTCCAGCCCTCAGCCTTCTGAATCTAGCAGTATTTTTGATGTAAACTCATAGAGTGTAGAAAAGCCTTTGGGTACTTATTACAGATAAAAGGCATGTCACCTGCACCACATCCACACTTATTTTTCCACGTTTGTGTCCAAATGGAGATGCTTCAGACTCAGTCACTCTGATAACCATGTGAAAGATATCGCTACTGCATTTACTGCATATGGTGTTTTGGTTTTCCTAGTAAAGAACAGTCTAGCAGCATGTGATAAACTCCCTTGTTTAAAGATTAGGGTGTCCAAGAAGTCAGCACCCACATTTTCATGTTGCAGCTTCGTCTCTGATCAGGGAGGTCAATCAACAGAGACATACATCTCTTCTGAAATTAGTGCATGCTTCCTCCTGCCTAACCAACAAATATTCCTATCAACACTCCCACCGAGACCCCAAAACGGCTCATGCGACTTGTATAGGAATTTCAAGACTGTGTAATGCTGCCACCTGGTGATAAGCGTCACAGAAGCATCTACTTACTCCTAGCATCACACGAAAGCCATTTACTTCCTTTCAGGTGCTCTTATTCCGCAAGGACCCATCAAATGTCACTTATCCAACTATCAGTTCATCTTGAGCACCTCTGCTTGTGCTTAGAAGTGAAATTTTCAACTCAAATGGAAAATTTGATGTTTTCAAAGTTATGAAGGCCATATCTTGTCTTTTCCTTGAAAACAGACTTCTAGACGTGCCATGGACAGACATAGACTTATCTTGATCCAAATCCCCATCACAACTCTATATGAAGTCTAGAAACTTTAGCGTTTTCTGAGAAAAAACTGAAGTAATATTAGAAATGATCCACTAGACCTTCCCTCTCTCCTTTTTTTTTTTTTTTCAAATCTTTTCAGTCTTTGGTGTGTAATGTAAAAATAATAAACAAACAAACAAACAAAAGGCAAAACCAAAAAGCCCCAAAAGAAACAACATAAAAATCTTCCAAGAAGTTTCCCTCTTCAAGATGGGAAAAAACCCAATTTGGTAGTACATGATCTCTGGGTCCTTCATCTGATTTCTGTGGGATAGAGGTGGGAAATGAAGAAAAAACATGGAAAATGGTAGATCAGGCTCAACTTCTAGCACCCCTATCTGGCTTTCACAGCTGTCTGCAAGTCTGAACCTTTCTTTTATAACTTACCTCCAATCCCTTAGTGAAAATCATAGCAAGCTGAGAACTGCTATCACCTTCTGGACTGCCACTATTTTGTACAAGACCTTTCTTGGATTCTTTTCAGAAAGCCAACCTGGACCCTTTGAAGTTTAAATTCAAGAACTGCACTTTTTAATGTGCTGCTATGAGAATTTTTAGAACAATTCAGTCCTCTTCTTCGGGGATTTTTCTTAACTCTTTTTTATCTAACTATCATTCTGGAAGCACCTAAAAGCATGCAATCGGAGGTTCTTCCCTAACATATGGCCATACAAAGATTTAATATTTTATCTTTGTGTATTCATAATATATAGGAATGGTAATATTTATTCATTAAATTATCCTCCCTAGATCAGTGAAATACTGGTCCCATCATCAGTTAAAAGTTCAGTTGGACTTCTGGAAAAGGCCAAGAGGAATTCAGGTTTAATGCTGAAGGGATGTAAATTATTTCACAGCTGAGGCTGCAGCAGAATTACTCCTATTGCCTCAAATCTGGCCAACCTACAACAGTCACAGCACAGAAAAGTCTAGCATTGTAGGTGAGAAGTTAGAAACTCATACTCAGTTTGAAACCCCGGTTTGAGATATCTGTCTCTGGCAATAATTTATCTTGTGATCTTGGATTAAAGTATGTTGGGAACTGTAATTACCATGAGAACTAGGAATTCTAACCTATAATGACAATCTGTGGCAGCAAATGTCAAGACCAAAATAGTTCTCCTAAGCCTCAGCAGAGGGAAGGATCTGTTGGCCTTGCAGTTCATTTGCAACAGACCAGTGACTACGTAAGAAATATGAGAAGGAAGAAAAATTGTTCAACACTGTGACAGGTTTGAGATGAATAAACTGTAAATTCAGAGGGAGAGTTGAGGTGAAGATTGCTGGAGTGTTCAGATTAAGAATTGGCAAAAAATAAGGGAATAATTCTTTGGCTGTCAGGAAAAGGAGATCAAAATATAGATTGGTCAAAGCAGTTTGTTTGACCAAGGGGTCTAAGGGCATCTCACAGTGAAGTGGTTCAGTGAGAAGCATGTACCTAGAAACTACCAACACTGCATGTCATCTTGTGGCAAAACACAAACTGGAACAGAATAAGAATTGCACTGCTAAGAGAAGACAGAGATGATCCACAGCAGTCTGTGGCTTGCAGACCATTGATGGTGAGTGAAATACCAGAATCTGATCTGTAAAATAATTAGCAGCTCTGTACCCTCTTCCATGGTTTTGGGCAAGCATAACTGAGAATTGTCAAGTATTAAAATATTCAAATTGATGCTTGTAACATAAAAATTCACATGCTATAAATGTATTTTATTTAAATACAGATGTTTTTAGCACAATTATCATCATCTTTCCCAACTGCTAAGAAATAGTAGGATGCAAGTTGTCCAGACATTTTACAATTGCATTCCTTTAATAAAGTGTTTGGGAACCCCAAATTTATAGCAAGGCTGTGGGGAAAACAGGAGCTTACACTTTCTTTTGAAAGGAAGACTCTTTGAAAGATTCTTTTGAAAAAATTTGCTGGGGCCTCCAGCAAGCAGGATTTCACTTTTCATTCATTAGTATCACAGAGTAGACCTATAATTTAACCTTAATCCTTTCAGAAGGCCCAAGTTTACTGACCTAATATACTATAGTAAGTTCTTGTTGACAATTGCCAGTTATCAAAATTATAGTATGAACAGAAGTATATCAAATGTGAATAACCACTACAAGCAGTGTATTTCTGATTTAACTTCATTTAATGTAGGAAATCAGGATCAAAGAATAACAGGAACCCACAATAAAGCCATGTTTTCCAGACAGAAACCTATCTTTATTACAATTTAATAGACAAACATAACTTTCCCGTAGTTTGAGGTGTTAATTCTGTGTGATTACCATATGGCAATCACATAGAATTGTGACCATTTAATTTATAATGTTCATTTTATTTCAGAGACAAAATTACTCAAAAGAGGATGCATCAAGATAGCATTGATCCAGCACTAATCCTGTTGCCTTCTTTTTTCCTTCCTTTTTGTGTCATCAGTGTCCCACAATTTGGAGCTGCACACTGCTCCTTTAGCAGCACTAAGGATGGGGAGGAAAAGCTCATCCCACTGCTCTTCCCAGCAGAAGGATACAGGAGATAGAGGTAGCAGCAGTTGGCACATCAGGAGTTAAACAATTTGCTTTTCTTTAACAACACTTCATTTCTGCCCTCAAAGTTTATCTACATTAAAATATTCTAAATGTAGTGTGTTTCTGTAAGTCTAATTATATGCAGCATGCGAAAACATATTTGATAATCACATTGCTAATTACGTGCAATCACTTCAATACACAGGTGCAAAGCTCCAGAAATATGCATATTTTAATCACTTTGTATATAGATATAAGCCACAACTTTTTATTTAAGTGTTCAGTGATTCCTTATTTTTCTGGGACTACACTTCTTTGGATTTTTGACTGGCTAGTGCCAGAGAAAGAAATATACTAGGCTACAACAAATCTGGAATTTAATTTATATGTATATGTTCCAGGAATTACAATTCCTGTAATTCCTTAGTTTTCCATGGTTTATGAACATTTTAAAGCACACATTTTATAATTTATTGATGGATACAGCATGCTGACTTCAGAGATATAGGAATCATAATTTTTATTTTTCATCTGGGAGCTTTAATTCTCACAGTGTCCCTTTAGTAAAATTTTGCCTGGAAAATCATATATATGTGCATGGAAATGCGTCTTCTCCAGTTTGCATTAAACTCAAAAGACCTTCTTAATGGTTTAAAAACAGAAGGTCATAAAAATCTTGAGCACTAAATTCACTTTCATTATATTTGTAATGGCTTGTGGCTGCACTTTTTGCTTCTCTTTCATTTACATGTAACTTATTTTTACATTGATTTTTAAAGATGTCTTCACCAAATGGATTGCAATTATCTTTGCGTGTAAATCATAAAAATTGCAATTTTTATATACTCAGATTAACTGAAAAGGACATAAAATATTGATTTGCATAATTCAAAAGTAATATTTCAGTTTTTCCTCTAAAGATATTTAGTATAAATTGCTGGAAGGAATGCTTTAGATTACTTGTCCGTAAGTATTATTTTTCACATTGAAAAGTGAGCTGAAACGACCCCTGACAGACAAAAAACTCATCTACTGGCTGCTTCTACCCTTAACAAAAGGACAGATCAATAGAAGGGACACAGCAAAACCAGAAAAGCAGCATTAAAATTTGTTCCACTGGAAACAAATCTGTCATATTTCACACAATAAAGCAGCCAGCTTGTTCTGTTTCACTTTAGCTACACAAATTTGTAATTAAAGTAAATTACACTTAAGAGTCACAGAACAGTTGTTATGGGTATTACATGTGCCAGCCACCGTAACAGTGTTCAACAAGGTTTTCACTAAATCAATAAGCCAAAAAGAGACTCTTCTATTAAGTCTTTTTTATAAGTAGTGCTACAGCTTAATCTGGGTGCTCCCCAAAAAAGACCTTGAACAAAGAAATTGCTGGGCAATTATGCCCTTAGAAGTTTCCCACCTCTCATGCAACTGATGGGACCAGTAGTAATATTAAGCTCATGATAAGGCACAACATGAAGCACAATGAGATTCATCTAAATATGAGGAAAAGCTTCTTTACTGTGGGGATGACAGAGCACTGACACTGGCTGCCCAGAGAGTTTGTGAAGATACTAAAAACCTGCCTGGACATGATCCTGTGCACCTGCTCTAGGTGAACCTGCTTTAGCAGGGGCTTAGACTACATGATCTCCAGAGGCCTCTTCCAGCTCAAATCACTCCATGATTCTGTGATTCTGACTGGGGCCTTCCCATTCTTCCTTGTGTCCCTTCACTGTCTCTACACAGTGTCTGGGCCACTTCTCTCTAAGGCTGAAGCTTCTGCTGATGATTGCAATATCCTTATCTTCTGACTTGAACTGGCTCTGGGGCCTTCTTTTACTTGACCATAACATATGCTGAAAATATCTAGGTGAAAGTTTACAGCTTGCAGCCTACAACTTCAGCAACTTTATCTACTGACGTAAGTTGTGCAAAGCAAATTCTGTATAAGTAGCACACCAAATCACACCACATAGTTTAGGCTGGATGAGTGCACTGGAGGCCAGCTTGTTCTACTCATGCATAAAGCAGGACCAGGTTCAAAGTCACCTCAGGTTGCTCAGCACTTTGTCCAGTCAAGAGTCACAGCATCATAGAAGACAGGTGTAATTCCATGTCACCACTGTGAAATTTAAACAACAAAATGCACAGGGGTTTGAAAGGACATTTTTGTTTGGTGAAACATTGGAGATGGCTGGACAATAGGTGGTGGTTGCTACATCCCTGGAAATATCCAAGGCAGGGGAGATTGGACTAGATGATCTTTGGTGGTCCCTCCCAACCAAACTATTATATGCTTATGTGATTCTTTCAAGAAGTGCATTTTAGTTTTTGTTCCGGCATTAGAAGTGCACTAGCAAGACATTCAAAGGGAAGTGAGGAATAAACACGAGATTTGTCCTTCCAGCTGCTCAGTCACACAAAGCCTGCAAGCCAGCTGGCACCCAGCTCTGCTGTGACCTGAATGCTGCTCCATGCAGAACCAGGAACAGGGAGTTACTGCACAAGTTACCTCTTCCAGAGCCCATGCTGCCTTGCAAGACAATGGTTTCTGCTGAGTCTGTAATCCAGCCTGAGCCAGGAGCTGCTGTGAAAGATCCCTGCCTCCCAGCATATGCCATGACTGGAGCACTCTGGATGGTGCAGTCTGCACCCTGCACAGGTGAAAATACAATTGCAATTCTGACCCAGTTTAAAAAGGATAGAAGAGTTTGTTCAAAGAAAAACTGCACTGGCTTTGAGTAGACAGTACATCATGGGTCTGCAGTCCTCGCTTCTGTCAAAGGTGACTTGACATATTGAGTTGCATATTCAGGACTCACTGGCTAATTTCCCAATTTACATTTTTTTAGGCATTCTGGAAATGATTCAGAATTCAGATTATCTGACTAAAAAGGAAAAATCACTGATATACTTTGTCATGCAGGTACATTTCATCTTTATATTTTCCATCTTGCATGTAGCAATAGCACCTTTTGATCCCTACATGATAGGCCTACAGTTCAAATCCTGCTACCCTATTTTGGGAAATAGTGTATTTTCTCAGTGAATACACCTGTACCTTCACACTAAAGTCTCTTTTGGTGCTGGTGTGGCACTATGTGGCCAGAATTGTAGGCACTGAGGCACTTCATTGCACATACCAGCTTATCAATTAATGTAAAAATACTCACCTTTGCGCATTTTATTTATAAATATTTTATCTTCTGAAGTTATAATCTCCCCAACAGTTGCATGTGACAAATCATGTCTAATATACAGGTATGTGGCTATTATTTGAATCATCAACAATGGTGATTTAATAACTTATTGTGAATTTTAGGCTAAATTATATATCATCAGCATATCACCTGTGTTCCTTTCACTGAGTACATAGATTCACAACTTACAACTAGAAAAAGAAGGAAAAATGTTCTTTTTTTCAACACCCAAACACCTCACAGCATGTTGTAAATAAGAGATTAATTATGAGCACAGGTCAGTTAACAACCAAGATTGTTAGTTGGCATCAGAAGTGCCAACTCATGCTACATGATGAGCTTGACATAGGAATAATAAAGTAAGATTTAGCCTAGACAAACTCAGAAAAACCCTGCAACATTGTAGATAAGCCCTGCAGTTACCCACTGGTGCAGTTTGTTGCTCAGATTTGGCATGGTAGGAGCCAGGGCAATACAAAAATCAATACAACCACACTGTTTGTTGGCACAGCAGAACAGTGGCATTGCTTATGAACTTGAGGCAGTATCCCAATTGAGCTGCATCTCCCATTACGAGCACATTTTACTGTTCTCCACAGTACAGACATGCCCAGAGTTTTTTAGGAAGTTTATTAACCTGATCCAGGAAATATATTCTCCAGATCTTTGAGGTGTATAATTTTAAATAACAGGCTGTAACTTCTGTGTTTATTTCACAAAGCAAAATGTTGCTTCAGCTTCCTTTTTTTCTCTTTTTTTTTTTTTTTTTTTTTTTTCTTTTCAGTAATAGTTGGAAAGAGAAGCATGCTGGCAGCAAGCTATTTACTATCCCTGCAGCTGTATGCATGGGCATGACAAAGCAGCATAAATTCTCATTGCTAGAAAGTTGCCACTGAGCAGATTCTGTGAGCTGTTGAAACCAGGCTTATATTACTTCTGCATCATTTTTTCTTTCACTGGTTCATCCCTGTAAATAAAAATAAAAGGTTAACAGACTATGAAACATATTTTGTATGGTCTGCTCCAGAACAACACTATATGGAGATATGCTAATCAAAAAACTATGGCTGGTCTATAATGGAATGGAAAAAAAGTGATGCAGTACAGAATGCTTTTAGGATTTAGGAATCTTTTTAGGGAAACACCTTAAATGCCTGTCACAGTAGCGACTTCGACAGGTTCTGAAGAGAACCTATCTAACAAAATCTAACAAAATCTAACAAAATCTTCCAATCTAGCTAAAGATAAAAGGATGCCAGCAGCTACTGCTCAGGAGGCCATCAGTTAACCAGTTACATAACCACGTAACAGGAATATCTTTTGGTTAGTGTTTGACATTTACATTACCTCCAAATTAGGGAGAAAGGGAGCCTTTCACCATGGAATTGTTTTCAATCTGTTAAGAAAATAAAGTTTTATTTTCAGCTAACTGAATACGCTGATGAAGCTCAACTTATTTTCACTTATTGCTACTGTTTCTATAAAACAGACATAGCTTGCTGTGACTTACTAAACATTTGCATCTTATGGAGAAGCATTCATTAATCACTCCCGCTATTCACACTGAAACTGCTATGATAATCAATTCCTATTTGCACAGCTGCGATATGAATAATTTTAAATTTTGGCTCTAATTGTTTTTCTGTTCTGCTGAAAAATGGTTTCAGAGAACTAAGAGGTTTTTTCACACACACATATATATGGAATGTATGTACAAGAATGGCCAAGTGTTATTTGAAATACTTAATTACATAAAATTCTGCTGTAAAAATGAAGATTAAGTCTGCTCTCCATCTTCCAGGTTTGCATTTTGTTTAACAGATTAAAATCTCCCTTTCTCAAATATACAGAAACAGATCTTTTTAAAGTGTGTACTGGCTCTTCATGGCTGGAATGTAGTTAAGGTACCAAAACAAAGTAAAAACTGATAAATATGCAATAGGTTTTAGAAGGAATGCAATGTTCTCTTACAGCACTGTATTTCTTTCCAAGGAGCAATCCAAACTGCATCTTAAGCAATGGATTAGGTTGCCCAGAAAGGTTGTGCAGGTGTCAGCCGTGTATTTTTTTTTTCAACACTTGACTGGACCTCAGACCTAACCATGTTCTTAGTTGGAGGCTGGACTAGAGATCTCCTGAGGTCTCTTCCAATTTAATTTTGCCTATCTATGATCATAAATTTAAGACCCCTAATAAAACAATAACCCTAAATGCAAGAGACATCTCAGCAGAGACTCTTTCTGTCTAACAGAGATCTCTGAATTTAAGCAGACAGGATCTTTTCTCAGGAAAACTATTGGACTAGCTATTTTCTGTAGTTCACCACGGACTAATGATCTGACCTTTGGTTCAGAGCTACCGCTTTATCTTGCCACTGAATTCAAAGCTAGTTATATTTCCATAGCCAGTGCAAACAGATTTTATTTATCTTCTTGTATGGCAAATCATAAATTGTAACAGCTCAAGATTAAACAAGTACCAGTTTAGGAGTTGACATTTAAGCAACAATAGCAGACTCTTCAATATCAATATAAAATAAAATGTAACAGAATAACTTTATATAGAAAAGCAATTGATAGATTAGGGTAAGGTGGGTGAATCCATCAACACATTGTATCACACAGAGATGTGAAAAATGCGTGGTAAATGTATACACATGGGGAATATGCTATGTACATCTCAGTTCTGCTTGAAGAAACATCAAAAAAGCAACTTGCAATTTCTTTTAACCATAGAATCCTATGGTTAAAACTTGGGCTGGCATATTTTTTTGGTAGATGGTCAATATAAACCAGCCATAGGCTATTCTGTGCAGAACAAGTGTAGTGTGAGCTATTTTAAATTCATCAAAAGCATTTTGAACTTTGCCAGGGAGTGGTGGAAGTGTGTTTTATCAGTTCATCACATGTGTACTTACTTTATATGGATGAAAGAGTTTGGCCTCATAACTGGGTTGTTAGCATAGAATGACAAGGGGACCAAACTTACTCATACAGTACTCTAGCCATGCCATCCCTGTTAGCAGCAGCAGCAGCAGCGACTCCTGAACTGTCAATATGAAAGAAATGAAACTGCTTAGACAGTGTATCATAGCCTTTCCCCGTAGAAAAAATGCTAAATTTTGTTATTTCTAATAGGCTTACACATAAAGCAAGATAAATACTCCTGTGGTTTTCATTATTTCTGCAGAGGTGTATTAAGGCTGCACTACTGGTTGTAGGTATGGTTTACTTAACCCATCAACACTAAAGTTGGCATCACTGATGTGACGCAGTGGTAGCTGGAAATCATCTGAGGTCTTATAACAGCACAAATTTGTGTGAATAAGTCCAAAAAAGACCAACCACCAAGGCCTTAGGCCGAATTTACATATGAATGACCCTCAGGAGGTATTTCTCATACTCTGACATGATAAATACCAAAAAGCATGCTAAGTACAGGCATTCTGTGAAGGCAAGTTTCTGTACCATAGTTTGCAATGAGCACTAACCACCCAAACTATAAAATCCATACCCTGCTCCCTGGAGTTACATCCTCACTGGCTCCCACCACCCATGAAGCAACTTTGAGCAGTCAGATGACTGTGCACAAAGGAAATTAAAGCGTATGCAGCGGTAAGACATTCCAGGTTTCAGCTTTGAGTTCCATGAGCCGTATTTTGGAAAAGGCAATACCCCTATTTTTAATACAGCTGGGTGATGAACAACTATGCAGAGCTGCTCTGTATTGGCATCCCACAACACAGCTCCAGCAGCACCAGCCTCTCTTAGGTCTGAAGAACTGAGGGAATGTAGCAGCTTTGTTGAGGAAATGGAATAAGCTATGGAGATTTTGAACACAGAAAAAAATTAGAAATCAGAGAATGTGAGTATGAAAATTCCAAGGTAAGCTATCAGAAGGTAGAGGCAGGGCTCCTGTGAAGCCCCCGCTTGAGGAAAAAAAGAATATGAAGGTGGAAAACATACCACATCTCAAAATAGAAGTCAGTTTGCAAAACTTGGAAGAAGGGGAAATTAAATACCTCCCTCTCAGAGGAACAACTGCGTATGTATGTTATGTCTGAAGCTACTCACCCAGAGTAAGGCTTTTACTACTGTTTGTAGGCTGGTGAAGGCCGAGGGAGAGCAGCCCGCTAGGACACGGCCAGCGGCAACTTTCGGGAACGCCAGGGCATGGGGCTGCTGTCCTTGGACACAGCCATGTCCCTCCTCAGCCTCCTGCAGCCACCAGGACCCAAGCCTAGGGCACCCTACGTAAATCACACACTTGCACTAAACAACGCAAAACCTTAAAAAAAAAAAAAAAANAAGCAAAATGTTGCTTCAGCTTCCTTTTTTTCTCATTTTTTTTTTTTTTTTTTTTTTTCTTTTCAGTAAAAGTTGGAAAGAGAAGCATCCTGGCAGCAAGCTATTTACTATCCCTGCAGCTGTATGCATGGGCATGACAAAGCAGCATAAATTCTCATTGCTAGAAAGTTGCCACTGAGCAGATTCTGTGAGCTGTTGAAACCAGGCTTATATTACTTCTGCATCATTTTTTCTTTCACTGGTTCATCCCTGTAAATAAAAATAAAAGGTTAACAGACTATGAAACATATTTTGTATGGTCTGCTCCAGAACAACACTATATGGAGATATGCTAATCAAAAAACTATGGCTGGTCTATAATGGAATGGAAAAAAAGTGATGCAGTACAGAATGCTTTTAGGATTTAGGAATCTTTTTAGGGAAACACCTTAAATGCCTGTCACAGTAGCGACTTCGACAGGTTCTGAAGAGAACCTATCTAACAAAATCTAACAAAATCTAACAAAATCTTCCAATCTAGCTAAAGATAAAAGGATGCCAGCAGCTACTGCTCAGGAGGCCATCAGTTAACCAGTTACATAACCACGTAACAGGAATATCTTTTGGTTAGTGTTTGACATTTACATTACCTCCAAATTAGGGAGAAAGGGAGCCTTTCACCATGGAATTGTTTTCAATCTGTTAAGAAAATAAAGTTTTATTTTCAGCTAACTGAATACGCTGATGAAGCTCAACTTATTTTCACTTATTGCTACTGTTTCTATAAAACAGACATAGCTTGCTGTGACTTACTAAACATTTGCATCTTATGGAGAAGCATTCATTAATCACTCCCGCTATTCACACTGAAACTGCTATGATAATCAATTCCTATTTGCACAGCTGCGATATGAATAATTTTAAATTTTGGCTCTAATTGTTTTTCTGTTCTGCTGAAAAATGGTTTCAGAGAACTAAGAGGTTTTTTCACACACACATATATATGGAATGTATGTACAAGAATGGCCAAGTGTTATTTGAAATACTTAATTACATAAAATTCTGCTGTAAAAATGAAGATTAAGTCTGCTCTCCATCTTCCAGGTTTGCATTTTGTTTAACAGATTAAAATCTCCCTTTCTCAAATATACAGAAACAGATCTTTTTAAAGTGTGTACTGGCTCTTCATGGCTGGAATGTAGTTAAGGTACCAAAACAAAGTAAAAACTGATAAATATGCAATAGGTTTTAGAAGGAATGCAATGTTCTCTTACAGCACTGTATTTCTTTCCAAGGAGCAATCCAAACTGCATCTTAAGCAATGGATTAGGTTGCCCAGAAAGGTTGTGCAGGTGTCAGCCGTGTATTTTTTTTTTCAACACTTGACTGGACCTCAGACCTAACCATGTTCTTAGTTGGAGGCTGGACTAGAGATCTCCTGAGGTCTCTTCCAATTTAATTTTGCCTATCTATGATCATAAATTTAAGACCCCTAATAAAACAATAACCCTAAATGCAAGAGACATCTCAGCAGAGACTCTTTCTGTCTAACAGAGATCTCTGAATTTAAGCAGACAGGATCTTTTCTCAGGAAAACTATTGGACTAGCTATTTTCTGTAGTTCACCACGGACTAATGATCTGACCTTTGGTTCAGAGCTACCGCTTTATCTTGCCACTGAATTCAAAGCTAGTTATATTTCCATAGCCAGTGCAAACAGATTTTATTTATCTTCTTGTATGGCAAATCATAAATTGTAACAGCTCAAGATTAAACAAGTACCAGTTTAGGAGTTGACATTTAAGCAACAATAGCAGACTCTTCAATATCAATATAAAATAAAATGTAACAGAATAACTTTATATAGAAAAGCAATTGATAGATTAGGGTAAGGTGGGTGAATCCATCAACACATTGTATCACACAGAGATGTGAAAAATGCGTGGTAAATGTATACACATGGGGAATATGCTATGTACATCTCAGTTCTGCTTGAAGAAACATCAAAAAAGCAACTTGCAATTTCTTTTAACCATAGAATCCTATGGTTAAAACTTGGGCTGGCATATTTTTTTGGTAGATGGTCAATATAAACCAGCCATAGGCTATTCTGTGCAGAACAAGTGTAGTGTGAGCTATTTTAAATTCATCAAAAGCATTTTGAACTTTGCCAGGGAGTGGTGGAAGTGTGTTTTATCAGTTCATCACATGTGTACTTACTTTATATGGATGAAAGAGTTTGGCCTCATAACTGGGTTGTTAGCATAGAATGACAAGGGGACCAAACTTACTCATACAGTACTCTAGCCATGCCATCCCTGTTAGCAGCAGCAGCAGCAGCGACTCCTGAACTGTCAATATGAAAGAAATGAAACTGCTTAGACAGTGTATCATAGCCTTTCCCCGTAGAAAAAATGCTAAATTTTGTTATTTCTAATAGGCTTACACATAAAGCAAGATAAATACTCCTGTGGTTTTCATTATTTCTGCAGAGGTGTATTAAGGCTGCACTACTGGTTGTAGGTATGGTTTACTTAACCCATCAACACTAAAGTTGGCATCACTGATGTGACGCAGTGGTAGCTGGAAATCATCTGAGGTCTTATAACAGCACAAATTTGTGTGAATAAGTCCAAAAAAGACCAACCACCAAGGCCTTAGGCCGAATTTACATATGAATGACCCTCAGGAGGTATTTCTCATACTCTGACATGATAAATACCAAAAAGCATGCTAAGTACAGGCATTCTGTGAAGGCAAGTTTCTGTACCATAGTTTGCAATGAGCACTAACCACCCAAACTATAAAATCCATACCCTGCTCCCTGGAGTTACATCCTCACTGGCTCCCACCACCCATGAAGCAACTTTGAGCAGTCAGATGACTGTGCACAAAGGAAATTAAAGCGTATGCAGCGGTAAGACATTCCAGGTTTCAGCTTTGAGTTCCATGAGCCGTATTTTGGAAAAGGCAATACCCCTATTTTTAATACAGCTGGGTGATGAACAACTATGCAGAGCTGCTCTGTATTGGCATCCCACAACACAGCTCCAGCAGCACCAGCCTCTCTTAGGTCTGAAGAACTGAGGGAATGTAGCAGCTTTGTTGAGGAAATGGAATAAGCTATGGAGATTTTGAACACAGAAAAAAATTAGAAATCAGAGAATGTGAGTATGAAAATTCCAAGGTAAGCTATCAGAAGGTAGAGGCAGGGCTCCTGTGAAGCCCCCGCTTGAGGAAAAAAAGAATATGAAGGTGGAAAACATACCACATCTCAAAATAGAAGTCAGTTTGCAAAACTTGGAAGAAGGGGAAATTAAATACCTCCCTCTCAGAGGAACAACTGCGTATGTATGTTATGTCTGAAGCTACTCACCCAGAGTAAGGCTTTTACTACTGTTTGTAGGCTGGTGAAGGCCGAGGGAGAGCAGCCCGCTAGGACACGGCCAGCGGCAACTTTCGGGAACGCCAGGGCATGGGGCTGCTGTCCTTGGACACAGCCATGTCCCTCCTCAGCCTCCTGCAGCCACCAGGACCCAAGCCTAGGGCACCCTACGTAAATCACACACTTGCACTAAACAACGCAAAACCTTAAAAAAAAAAAAAAAATAAAAAAAAAAATAAAATAAAATAACGCGATAGCCCCGACGCTAGCAAAGGGGAGTGGGCCCGCCGGGGGGGCCTCAGGCGAGGGCGCTGTTTCTGCGCTCCTGCGCTCCCGGTGCCACACGGCACATCCCGTTAGCTGGCCGCCCGCTGCCTCCCGGCAAGGTCGACGTAACTGGACTGGGCTGGCCGAGGGAGCGGCGCGGCCAGTGCAAATGGGCTGTGCTCAGGGCCCTGCTCGTCTGGCGGTCACTCAGCACCTCATGGCGGGCTGCGCGGGGCTTCTGTCGCCGGTGCTTCTGCTGGCCCTTCTGTGCCCCCGGCCGTGGCCCTGCGGCATCTCTCCGGCCTCCTCACAGCCCGTGACTGCCCGCCTGGCGGCGAAGTGGCCGGCGACCCCTCTGCTGCTGGAGACGAGGTGCGTGCGGCCTTCTCCTCTTCTTTTTCCTTACGCTCTTTTTTTTCCTTCCGCTCTTCTTTTTCCTTCTGCTCGTCCTGCCAGCGGGCCGCCCTGTCCCGGCTGCCTGCTGGGGAACAGGAGGGTGGAGGGACCCCCTTTTTACCTCCGCTGAGCGGGAAGAAGGGCTGTCCGAGGGGGCTGGCAGCGTCTCTGTCTGTCGGATTAAAGTACTTTTTGGATGTGCGGCTGAACTACTTTCTTCCCTCGGAAAGTGGACAGGACTGGAAACGTTATCCCACATTTTGAAGGAGCTGTAGAAGCAGCTATATTTAACCAGCTCAGGCGTCTTGCAGGACGCTGGGTGGATATTTAGTGGGCCGATTACCCAGTTCCTGACTTCCACTGAGGAACATCTTCGCTTGCCTCCGAATCGTTTGTGCTAAATGAATTGATTTTGATTTTGGAATATCTGTAGAAAAATAGTGAACATTTTGGGGATTTTCTGTAACAAGAGAATAGTCTGCATGCTTTACAGCTCTGATTATTGTGTTTGGATAAAAATAACTTGAGTAAAAATAATAAAAAAATCTATTTTTACAGTTCAGGTCAGTTTTGTCCGTATATGGACATGGTTATTAATAACATTCGGCTGATGTGTATTTTTATTTTAAACATCTGAAGGTTTTTCTGTGGCACATCTTCATACAAAATCAACCTATGGACAATTAATTTTTATTTCTAAACAGTGAATTTATTGCAGAAGATGGTAATGAGAAGTTTTGGCAGTTCTTGGAAACTGTGCGGGAATTAACAGTTTATAAGCAAGGAGGTAAGTTAAACAGCACGTAGTTTTTAAAATATTGTCTTGTGCACTGTGTTTAACTTTGAGACACTACACATTAATTAGTTCCAGGAAGGTCAAGCCTGACCCTTCCATTATTGCTTAGTAGGTAGGTTTCTTTCAGAAAGTTGTATTTCAGAAAGCATTTTCCCCTAAGAGCAATACTTGCAGAGGAGTTTTAGAAAAAAAAATGAGGACGGGATGGACTGAACTGCTCTTACAAAATGGAACAGAAGTGTAAAGATTAAGGATTCCTATCTGCTTACATGACTTTCCAAGAGTTAACAGGATATTGAGACTCCCATGTTTTCTGAGAGATGGATCCTTGCAGGGCATAAAATCACACAAATGCTAAAATGTGAATGCTAGGAAATGCTAACGGAAAAATTTAAAGAATTATCAGAAAAAGGTTTAATACTTGTACATGGCATGGAGACAGTTTTCTAGGATCAATACCGATGTTTTACAATAAAAACAAAATAGGACTAAAAAAGCCTTGCATGATTAGACAGAAGAATGTTAAGTTGTTAGAAATTTGGAGAGAAGACTGAAGCATAAAATCCATCAAAAGAAACCTCAGAGAGCTGTTTACTGGAAATATCCATGGTAATGAAAGACTGGGAGACTTATGGGGCTCTACACCAGGATGGGCAATATTAGACCTGCTTGGTAGGTCAGCAGATGAACAAGGTGAAAAAGGCTTCAAAACAAGGCTTCATTTTTCTCTTTACTTATAAAAAATAGTACAACTCTTTAGGCATGAGTGCAGGCATCTAACACTACCACTGGCAGACACTTGAGTGAAATTGAATGGTACATTAATAGTCAAAAGATAAAAAATTGTAGAAAGATCTTGCAGAAAAGAGCAGTGATAAGTGCAGGTACATGACAAATGCTGTATATGGGAGAGAGGACTTGAGAAACAATTTCAACAATTTCAACAATTTTCAACAGTTGTGACTGGCTGAATACAACTTTAAAAAGATTGTGGTGTGCATGTGATAATGTTATTTGAGTTCTCAGTAGTGCCCCAAAGTAGACTTAAAGATAAGTAAGAAGGGAACGGATACACACATGGTAAACATAATTTTGCTGCTTTTGCTTCTGTGATGTGCTTTATATCAAGTAAAGTGTGTTTTTTTTACTTTACTATCTCCCTGTGTTTTCCTTATTATTTCTTTAATATGGAAAAAGTACAAGCAGAAAATGTACAAAGAACAATGATTTTAATTGTAATCAACTGGAAAAATTATAAAAAAGCACTCAAAATTACTGAGATGGCAATTTCAAGGTCAGAAGTCTTTACAAAACTGGAGGGAGTAACTGAGAACAGAATGCCCAGGTGGTGAATGCTGCTAAAAGCCATTCTGTATATGGCATGAGGACATGGAAAGTGGAAGTAGATGCAGAATTTGACCTGTGGTCAGCTGCCAGTAGTGTTTGTTGAGGCAAGTGCTGTTGTCTAATGCTGCTTAAGGTCTTTGTCAGCACACAGGGCAATGGCATCTATTACACCCTCCACAAGGCTGGGGATGACCCAAGAGTGAGAGGAGAAGCTGGAAGGTAGGACTGTAATTAGAGGGACCTTGCTGGGCTGGCGAGATAGGCCAACAGAAACACTGGAATAGTCAGCAAAGGTGTTTTACAGACTCTCTGCATGTGGGCTGGAATAATCTCAGCAACAGCATTATCTTGGGGCTGACTGACTAGAAAGTTGTTTTGTGAGAGACGGAATGGGGATCCTTGCAAACAGTGAGCATGACAACTACATGCCAGATTGCAGCCACAAGAGGGTAGTCATCAGGTTAAAGAAAGTGTTTATTCCACTGGATGAGGCACTTGTAAGACTGAATCTGGAATACTGGGGCCATGTTGGGGCTCCCAGTGAAAAGAAAGAGTCTATCATGTGAGCAAAAGTAGGAGAGGATCTCTGCAATGGCTAGGGAGGTGGAGCAGATTTCTAAGGAAAGGCTGAGAGAACTGTGAGTAAACCTGAGAAAGGAAGGACTAAGGAGATACCTTGTATCTTCAGCTTCCTAATATAGAAATGTGCAAAGAAGGTGGAACCAGGCCCTTCCTGAAGGTACACAGCAGTATGAAAAAAAGCAAAGGGCAGAAGTTGAAGCATGGAAGTTGTGGTTAGATGCTAGAGAAAATGTTTCTACCATGGGGATTGGATAAACACTGAAACTTCTCCAGGAGGCTCTGGAATCTCTGATTATCTCTCTATTCATTGAGATAATTCAAGGTTCTACTGCATGAAGCCTTGAGGAGCCCAGTCAAGCCTTGAAATTATATCTCTAAGTAACAGTTTGGATAAGGTGACATCCAGAAGTCACTTTTAACTTCCTCTTTTTTTTTTTTTCTATGAGTGGTTTAAATGCCATTGATACTGTCTGGAGGTAAGACTGCTGTATTAGATGATGTGTCAGGATTTTTTTTTATCAGCCATCTTTTTTTTGCTTGCTTGGACAAGGAGTTTGAAGCTTTAATGACATTTATTATTAGTGACACAAATGTCTGTTGAAATTAGCTGTTAGTTAACTACCTGCTTCTCCTGGATAAACTGTGATTGAGAACAAATTCTGTGATTAAGAATAAATAAATTATAGTAGAACGATCTCCATGACCTATAATGCCAACGAACTGTTAGATGCTGGCAGTTGGCAACCTTGAGACTATATTCAAACACTATTTCAATTAAGCATATTGAGAAGCTGATGTGCATATTTATCTTTATGGCCAACGCACAACTATGACAATAATGCAGGGAAACTTGAAGTTCTGGCACCAAGAGTGAAGTTCTGGCTTTCCTAAGAGTGAAGCTGGGGTAGTCTCAATCTATGGAAATGGATGCACTTCATAAGCAGGAAGTCTGCATTAGATGTTTACAATAAGCTGGTCAGTTTGAGTGGAAAATCTGCTGCTGCAAAACTGCAGTGGCACAGTTTACTATGAGGTATGTTACAGTTTTCCTCTGAGGAGAAATTGGTTCTCTATGTGGTGTGGAATGAGTTCTGTCTTAGTTGCTGCATGTCAGGACACATTGATGTAGAGGGATGTTCATGATGTGTTAAAAGTGATGTAGTAACTACTTCAGTAAATTAAAGGATCTGGCTTTAAAAGGATTGGTTGGGGCAATTGACTTTTCACTTATTCTCTGAGTGATGCCCAGAGTAGACAGGATGAATAAGCAGGAAATAAAAGCATTGTTTGTTTAAATAGAAATATTTTCATAAAAGGTAAAGAATTCCTGTATTTGAAGCTGAAAATACAGGTTTACAAAGGAATTAGATGATAGATTTCTATCCCAACATACTGTTGAATGTTTCAGAAGAGCCATAAAGTGTAAAAGCTAGAAGCAACTTAAAAAATCGAATATGGTAGCTTGCTTATTTTTTCTTCTAAATCCTCTCTTTGATAATTTTTTGTAATAATTTCTCAGGATTTGTTGTTTTGAATTTAGAATAATCAACATCTCTAGTTACTTCGCTCATTTAAAATATTTATCATTACGAAATTAGGTTTATTAATGGTCTGTTTAGCTGTGATACTTGTAGCAGTGTAGTGGATTTGGTAGGAATCATGTACATGGAATTTGGTGAAACATTTAGTCTGGTGATATATTTGGTGGTTTTAACTTTATTAATATGAACTCAAATCAACTTGGGCAGCATCTTGATTATACTGTATCAAAAACAGGAAAAGGTTAGTGATGGGATACACTGTATTAAATTAATGTGAGGTCATCATATAACATAGGCAACCTTGTTTATATCTACTTAGTGTGCAACATATTTTCTGCCAGGCTTCTGAAATACTTGGAAAGGCAGATGATGCTGTTTTGAGATGCAGGTATGTTATAAATAAATGAAAGCTGGAAAAATTTTGTACTAAGACCAGCACTTAGAAAACACTGAAGATGGCATTTTAAACTTCCTGCTGCTTTTATATCCCTAAAGGTTAATTTATGATCACTGGGGGAAAGTGAGTAGCCAGTTCCCTGCTGACTAATTATCACTTGAGTGTTTACTGTCTTCCCAAGTGCTTCAGTTTATATATTGAATTTTCAGCAGCCTCATAAATATATATTAAAACCCAAAACAAAACCAACATACAAACATATTTTCTGTATGGAAGCAATTTTCCCTGAAAAAAATTATAACAGCATATTTCATATAAACAACAATCATGCAAATTATTTCTTGCAGTCTAGAAGACTACACATTATTCACAACTAAATTAAACAAGTATTTTTTATGTGTATATAAACCTTAAAGATTCCAGAGGAATTAGTTTCACAAACATGGCATTTCTATACTATTACTCTATACTAGTAATTTCCTGTGCCTCAGTACTTTGAATTCTCTTGTGGGTTACCAGCATTTATTCAGATTCATTTTGTGCTGTGTGTACATGAGGTCTGAGGCACTGTGCTATAATACTTTCTTATCTTTTGTGATTGCCCTGGTTGTCTCTCTTAATTATTTTTAACTTACCTGTGATAAAAGATAACTACTATAAGTTGTAGATAGTAAATGTCAACAGTTAAATGTGAGTCTGCTTGGCTGGCTGTTCAGTTTTTGCTGTAGTCAGTCAAATCAATTTGGCTACAGGAGTTGAGAGAGTTTTTCAGCAAGCAAATTAAGGCATCTTCAGAGTGAGCTTTTCAGGTTTTGTTGGCTGCTGGGCTGTATTTCTCATGGCTAGGATGAAAGTTCGCTGATGTGAAGCTCATACTTGTGCATTCAGATGTCTGCAGTCTGGAGCTGTATCCTGTTAATGAGGTCTCTTATTTACTTTTAAATTGACTTTGTTAAGGATTTAGTGGTACTATGCTGTCATGCAGCATTTTATAACCAGAAAGATCTGGTTCTTTGTGATTTCCTGTAACATCCTAGGAAACTTACTGTGACTTCTACTCTTTTGGCAATGTTCAAATAAGCTTAGAGGTCAAGTAGTACCAAATTTCAAAGATTCAATATTATGTGAAAATAATTTGCAAACCATAGAACAGGACCACTGTTCTGTTTAACTGAAATTAGCTCAGTTGGTTAGAGCATGGTGCTAATAACACCAAGGTCACAGGTTCAATCCATGTACAGGCTTCTAGAGTCCACTTAAGTTCACTGTAGTGTTGAACTTGAGGGTCCTTGTGGATTCCTTCCATCTCAGAATAGTCTGTGTGTTTCTGTATATGTAATAAACTCTAAAAATTCGTTTTGCATCAGGTAGCTCATATAGAATTTGATATGAGATAATGCATCTTGGTGAAGTTTAAAGTACAGTTGTACTTTAAAGTGAAACCAACAGCGCTAATAAGTAGTAGCAGTGGATGCTTGATTTGATAAATATATCCTTGTCAGTGTTGTACAGTAATTTTTGTAGGCAGACAAAAAAATATATATATATATTTATTTTTTTTTGTATGAGAATCATCATCATCGTAATCATCTTCCAGGAAAAAATGTCAGCTGTTTTAAACACAGCAGTGCAAGCACAGATGAGATTTGTAAGCCAAAAAAAATTAAAGACTAGTGGTAGAAATTATTTAGGCAGTATCTTTGGAATTATGTATTTAATTGCTCTTCATTGTCTTCAATAGGGTCTTATCTGGAGCTGAGTGGAGAGGCAGAAATTTCAGATTTAATTTTATTTTTGTGGAGACAATTTTGAAGAAAATTTGAAAATACAGTTATTGATAAAAAGTTTCCATCTGGAAGGATTTGTTGCGTCCGAATTTTTATATTCACTGTTTTGAATGTGTGAAGCCAAATTTATCTCATTTAGAGCAATGGAGTCATTAAGTTTGGACAAGACCTCCAAGGCTGAGTCCAACCTTTGACTGATTGCCGCTCTGCCAATAAAACCATAGCGCCAAGTGTCACGCCCAGTCACTTCTTGAACACCTCCAAGAATGGTGACTGCATTACCTCCCTGGGTAGCCCATTCTAATTCTTTCAATGAAAGAATTCTTCCTGATGTCCATCCTGCATTACCTCCCCTGGCACAGCTTGAGGCCATTCCCCCTTGTCCTGTTGATACTTGGCAGGGAGAAGAGGCTGACCCCAACCTGGCTACAGCTTCTTTTCAGGTGGTTGCAGAGTGACAAGATCTCCTTTGAGACTCCTTCAGGCTAAACATCCCCAGCTCTCTCATCTGCTCCTCATAGGACTTGTGCTCGAGAGCCTTCACCAGCTTTGTTGCAATTTGGGTTCTGCCAGGGCTATGCGTAGTTGTAGAGAACATAGATAGGTTTTTCATCCATTGAATTTAATGTAAGACTGTAACAACTATATGTCATGGATTAACCCCTTCTGGCAACTAAGTAGCACATGTCCACTCTCTGTCCTCTGCAGTAGGCTGAGGAAGAGCATTAGGAAAAGGCAAAACCTGTGAGTTGAGATGAAAACCAATTAATCATTGAAATAAATTGAAATATAATAATAATAACAACTGAAACAAGAGAGGAATAAAACTTGTCTCAAGTGATGCATGATACAATTGCTCATCACCCACTGACTGATGGCCAGCCTGTCCCCAAGCAGGGATCAACAGCTCCCAGCCAACTCTCCCAGTTTATATACTGAGAGCGGCATTCCACAGCATGGAGTGGCCCTTTGGCCAGTTCAGGTCAGCTTCTCCTGCCCATGCTCCCTCACAGCTTCTTGTGCACCTCGGTGCTGGCAGAGCCTGGGAAATGAAAAGTCCTTGACTCAAGGTAAGCACTGTCTAGCCCCAACTTAAAGCTTCAGTGTGTTACCACATAATTCTCATACCAAATCCAAAACACAGCAGTGTACCAGCTACTGGGAAGAAAATTAACTCTACCCCTGCTGAAACCAGGACATCATATAGTATTCATGGGAAGGACCTTCCTTGAAATGCAGATTGTACACTCTTCAAATGTTAGGGTTTTTTCTAGTGAATTACAGCAAATTCAGCCTTTCTAAATAAGGGGTTTTAAGGAGGAGAAGGCAGAAAGGAGATACTAGAGGCTTTAAGAGCAAAAAAAGATGTTATTTTATTTTTACAACCACAACAACAGGATTGTAAAGAAGAAAATGAGAGGATAGAAGCTGCTTAGTTATGAAAATTGAGTATGCCTCTAGAATGAGAATTGAAGGTTAATTATTTCCAACCAGTGTTCTGTATTATCACTTCTATCATTTCCAGACACCATCCACCTACCTTCTTACTCAGAGTCCTAGTTTTGACCTTGAAAATACAAGATATGTAGGGAAGGAGGAGGCTGCTTCACATGTTATATCCATTCTCGTACTTTTGCTTATCATGTATTTTTAAGGAAGAAATAGAATATGTGAGATTAGCTCAAAGAATGACACCTTTAGAAGATTTTTATTTATGTAAGTTGCATGGTTGAAGTATTTCAAAACTAAATGTGAGGAAATTATTCGTAAAATAATGCTCTATTCAAGACTCTCTATATAGGTTTCTCATGAGACATTATTGCTGAGTGGGTTTTTATATTGCTGAAAAGAATTTCTGTATTAACTTGTGCTATTGACCTCTCTTTTGTTGGTTTTTTTTGTGTGATATTAGGCCTCTGGATTTGTAGGAAAGGAAATAGTTATTAGTGGACAACACTGAAAACTTTAGAATGCCAAGCAGCACTGGTATTAATGCTCGCTTATTATGTAGTGTAGGTATATATGCCATTCATTGTTTAGGGCTAAGTACTAAAAGATTGTCTTTTCTTTTCTTTTTTTCCTCTCTTCAACAGATTCAGAGTATTCCTATGTCAATTTAATCTTGAAGAAAGCAGGACAATTTTTATCCAATTTGCAGATCAATCTATTGAAGTTTGCACTTTCCATACGAGCTTATTCTCCAACTGTTCAGATGTTTCAGCAGGTGAGAGTATTGCCTGATATATTTGGTACGTGATTGAATGTGGTATTTTGGCTAAATAATGTTTGTTACAGTTCAGTAAAATATATACCAGTATTATTTGGAATCAGACATGATAAAGATGATGCTTTTTAAGCTGGTTATATTGACAGGAACAAATATTCATGTTCAATTGTATGGATAGCATTCCTTTCAAGGTAGAATTCTTTTGCAATTTCATTTTTTAAAACTCAGGTTTTGGGGATTTTTGGCATTGCGTCAAATAATCCTGTGGGAATTCAGACATTCCCAGAGTAGGACATTTCTTGTAGCTTCAAGTAATTTGTATTTGTTATTTAGTGGATTTCTCATCTTTCTCATTGTTTTAGTATTTAAAAAGTTGAAAAATTAGAAAAACCTGCTTTGTTAATGAAAAAGTGAGAGGACATAAATCAACTGTGCCTCTAAACCTAAAATTGCTGCTCCTCCTTTTAGCAATGCCACCTTAAGGATAAAGGGAGAAATCTATATTTCTGAAAGGTAATATAAGCTGCAATAAAGTTAGAGGGTTCTGCAGGTATTCTCTGGAGGAATATCATCATCTCAGACTCATGTCTTTTTGTTTTTACCTTTTAGCTGGTGAATCCAGACTCACTGAATGCAGTCACATTATTCCCACTTCAGATTGGAATAGCTGAGTAGAGTTTCTTTAAAAAGGCAGAGGATGGGAGAGAGAATCAAAATTTGGTGTTATTTGTTTGGGATTTATTGGTTTAGAAGACTAATCTTTGAATGTTAACATGATTGCTGATAACAACCAAAATTAAAAATATCTCAGAATACAGGCTGTGATTTCAGCTTGTGGAGGAGATTCTCTCTCTCCTGTTTTTACAGAACATAAATGTACTTTTCATTTTCTGGAGTATGACTGCATTTGATAGACTACATCTCACAAAGGTTATAGGGTCTTAATCTTTTAATGTTTTTCTTTTTTTTTTCTTTTCCCCCCACATATACCCAGTTTTGAATGGGCTTAATTAGAAACATGGCTTAATGGCAGCTGTTGAGTTATTTTAATCAAAGGGATGTGAGTTTAAGTGCAATCAAAGCATTCTGGTTGAGTGTAATTGTTGAAATATTAGATTGCAGCTGATGAACCTCCACCAGAAGGCTGCAGTGCATTTGTGGCTATCCATGGGAAGCACACCTGTAAGACTAAAAGAATAAAAAAGCTGCTAGAGAAGGCTACTAAGAGGTAAATATAATGATCTAGTTTAAGAGGAAAAATAGATTACTAAAGAGCTTAATGTTTTAAAATCATAGACCTTTGTTCCTCTAATCACATGGACAATTTTGTATTTTTCCTTTTTTTTTTTTTTTTTTTTTCTTTTACATGGAATAGTCAAGTGTAAGTTACAGTGTACCATCTAGACAAACTCACAGTTTTGTATGTAAACACAGTACTCTGCTGACAGACCTTTCTCTGTAGTCAGTGTCACTGTGCTTGAGGCTTTCTGGGTTTCAAGGGCTTGGCATAGAAGTAGAAGAAGAGTCTGCCTCAACTGGCACAACCTTTCCTTACCCTGTGCTAGACCTTGCACCTATCAATCCTTTCTGCAGGTTTTGTCCTGTGGTAACTAGCATCAGTCCAGAATTGGAGCTCTGAAGTGAAATGTGTAGAATATCAAAATAACAGTAACAAAGAGATGACAGTTTTATATTTAATCTAATTTTTTAAACAAAAGTATTAATTCGTGTTTTTTCAAGAACTGCATGTAGCATTTTTTATTTTGTTTATTTGCCTCCCCCCACAATGGTCTCCATACCCTCAACCACTTCATGGAGATATGCAGAGCTGAAAGATGATTTAGTAGGGTATATTTTTGGATTTTGCTTTCTGTGAAAAATAAATTGTAGGGAGAAGCCCTGAAAACCTATAAATTTGTCTCTTTGGGGTTGGTTGCTTCTGAAAATAATTTGGTGTTCTACATGTGTGATTTGTGGTGTATTCTAAGTCCATTGATAAAATTACAACCTACTAAATCATTGTCTTTTGTTTATCCAATAGCCAAGGTTTCTGTAAAAACAATTCACTGTCTAGTTTACAATGTCCCATTTTTACCAATTATATTCTTCTAAAAAATGTCTTTTTTTCCCACATAAAAGCCAAAATATACTACATATAATGTAAAGTGCTGTTGAATTCTTGTGGTCATATATTAAAGCATCATGAGACCATAACATTTTGGTGCAACGTCTGAAAATAGTAAACTTTAATTATTTTTAAAATAAATGTATTATTTTTTAAAGCAATTAACTGTATTCAGCACATTCTTCTTTCTGGAGATATTATTCCCAAACGTACAAAATTCTGAAAAATCACAGTAGTAAACGATCAAATCCTGAATTATTCAGAATTGAGAGACTTAGACTGTAGAAATCATTAAGAACTTGCAACAAAACTGTAGTTTCTTTTATTTGATTGGTCTTCTATTTTCAGTAGCTTTGCAGTCAATCACATCACACCATTCAGAGTTGCAGGGACAAAATATTGATAAATTTTCCCTCCTTCTCAACATCCCAAAACTAATTGTGTCACTCAACTACTTAGAGTACTTGGAGCTAGACTCTGAGAAAAACATGTTTACATTCACATGTTCAGGTAATCGTTCCCTCTGTTAGTGCCATTTGTACTCTGGGTAGCAGATGCTTCACCTATGCTGGTGATATTTAGGCTAGGTGATAATGATAGGGCTGTGCTCCTGTTCCTTTTTTTTTTTCTTCCAGGTAAACAAATGATATAAAGGACAGTGTGCCATGTCACAGCTGGTTGCTCTGAACCAGTCATTCTTTCTGTCTTTTCATATTTTTGATTTATTCATTCTTTTTTTAGTTCAAACTATTTTCCTTTGTGTTCCATTCTGTGTTCTGTCGTGACTCTTCCAGTTCACCCAGGCCAATTTAAGCTCTGCTTTCAGTTGTTCACTATATTTGGATGAGGATGCTAGAAATGTCCTGATTTTAGGGACTGTTAATTTCAAATCTCACCAGAAGAGAAAGAAGAGGCTGCAGCATTCTTTTTGTGTGGATTCCTCATCTCAACCCAGCATCAGGCTCTTTGGACTAAGGAGAGCCCAGATAACTGCATATCAAGGTTAAGGCTTTGCTTCATTCAGTCCTTTATGCAACAGTGACTGTGATTATGTCTTTTACACTTTCAGCCATGGACTGTGTGGCTCTAATTTGAAGTATTTTGTGTGGAGGTGCAATGGCTCCAGAACTCAAGGGCTCTGGCCATGTCAAAGAACACATGGTTAAATGATTGGGATTGCTATCTTGCTAACTGTCCAAAACACAGCACTAAGGTTTCTGGGGCTGTCACTGTGAGGAGGAGCATTAATTGGAGTCACATTTTGCTCAAAGCAATCAGTGCCTTAGATTTGTCAGTACTTATTTGCTGTCTTCTATAACACTGTTTCTTCACCCTATCCTGGGTTCTATCTAGACAAGCATATAGTTGCCTGTACTACCCTAGAAACTGATTAGCAAGTGCTGAACTCCACATCTGTGTAATTTTTTTATCTTTTTCTTTCTGTCTGCCCAGCTGTTCTTCCTTGTCTTTCAGGCAGCCTTCTTATGAGCATCTCTTACAGCAGGAAATTAATTACCTTTCAGTTTTAAGAGGAGGAGAATCAATTCCTTGCCACTACTATTCAGTGTTGAAGAGAAACAAAGAACAGAGGCTTATCTTGGATTTACAAGAGCTGAACACTTAAATTCTCAACCCAAGGTCATTAGCGGAGCTCTATGCAGTGTTGTTTCATTGCAGCACTTAATATTTTCATGAAACATGTGCACTGTGATTTGAGACTGTCACTATTCAAGTCATGGCAGTACTCAGTAACCATCTTAGTTGACTGGTTGAAGTAGAGTGGATAAAGTTAGTTAGGAAAAGAGAAGCTCCCTTAGTTGAGGTTTTCCACTCTCTCCATGACAGTGGCAGATTTTGTCTCTCTGGTTGTGAGAAGGAAGTTGCACAAGTCACATCCCAGATGCTTTCATTGGGGCAAATCTGGATCAGTTCTTCCACAGAGCTTACTCATTCAAGAGTTGTTTCAGACTCCTGGATCTCACCTATTTGATCTGCCTTGTCCTGAGATAGCAGTGGGATAGCTTGCCTGGTATTTCTGTGACACCCAACTACCTCCACCCAAGTTAATTCTCAAACAGGGCCTCTCCTTTTATTTCTGCCTTACAAGTGAGGTCCTTGATTGCATACCTACCAAAGTTATATAGAAAATTGATGTTAAAACCCTGAGTAACCTCATACAAATTGCTTCTGCTTGAAGTGAGGGTTTGCAGGACATTACCTACAAAGGTTACCTTTGCAGTGTAAATTTTTCTATGTTTTTTTACACTGATGATTTTCCAAAGATCTGCATCACAGAAACTGTGGTTTTCTGCTCACAGTTTTCCAGTATGGCTCTTCCATGAGTGTCTACCACACACAGTTCTGTACTGTGCATTGAATTAGAGCTTCCTAACTTGTCTTGGGAACGCTTGAAGACAGTTTACTGCTGTTTTCATGGTCAGTGCAAAGGCAACTTTGAAAAAGTGTGCTCATCAATAATTAGTACCTTGAGTGTATTACTCAATCATATCCTCTGTTTCTTCTCCATCTTTCCCAGGTTTTATTCAAAATATGTTTTTAGTAATCAAAGAAATCATTGCAGCGTAACTTTTCTAGTCCTGGTTTTCAATTACGAGTGTAGGTAGGCAGTCAAAATTTGCAAAATTAGCTAAATTAACAGGGCCTATGGTTTCAAAATAGTATAACCTCAGTTAGTTTCCAGGTGTGGTCACAGCTTCCGCAAACTTTACGGAATCTCCCTCTGCTACTCTGTTGCTCACTGATTGCTCTGTGCATCTGTAATAGATGTATCATTCAAATTAAAAGCTTCAGGCTGTTACTGATGCACAAAATATCCAAGTGCTCTGCTTTTCATATGTTTTGTGTAGTGATTTGATAAAATATATTTCAATTATTTATAGTTGATGCTGATTTTTCAGTTTCTTATACTTTAATATGTGAATTTGTTGTTCTGGGTTTGTGAACAATCATGATTATTTTGTGATGATTTTAACATGGCTTGTATACTTCTAGCATATAAACATTTCCTAGGCTTTTCAATTATGAAGTAGATAAACTGCTACTGTTTTAATTAATTTTCTGACTTTATAATATCACAACTATTTGTTTTAAAACCAGACCCAGGCCATATCTTTTTAAAGGGGACCATAAATTCCCAGCTCTCAAAGAGGATGGCCCAGTGGTTATTCTGTATGCAGAAATAGGTACAAAAGGCTTTGTCAAATTCCACAAGATTTTATCTGAGATGGCGAAAAAGGAGGAAATTGTTTATGTTCTCCGGCATTATGTTCAGGTATGCAATTCAAATCAACGTTGTTTCAGTAAACTGTTAGTATTCTGTTTTTGCTTTGCTTACTTTTTGACAAAACACATTTTCTACATTTATTTTGCATTTGCACAATACATTTGCTAATATTAAAACTCTCTAGGTAAATAATTCACCAAATGCAAACTATGAAGCCAGGAAAATGTGGTAATGTTACCAATTCTGCATGCAAGCACTGATTGCATCACTAATCTTGAAATCCCTCTGTTTTGGTTATATGTCTGAGTTTGTACAGTGTACAAGGATTTCGGTGAATCTTGGTGCAGCAGACTGAACATATTAGTAACTAGAATTAGAAAAATGGAAAATAGAGAAGAGAATCAAATTGAGAAATTACCACTTATATTTTTACATATTCTCCATGTAATCTCATATTCACTGAGATACAGCAGCATGGGTTATCACAGCCAGCAGCATTGACCAGTTTTAAAATGTTTGTGTTCCATAGTGTCACTATTTGAAACATAATGCTTCTGAATTCTTTTCTTAACTTACTCTTCTCCCCAAAACAAAACAAGAAAAATACCAGTACATGGAGCTGTATTTTCCCCAGTTTTGATTATTGGGAGGCTTTTGTGATTTATATTCACAGTACAACTCTTAAATAGTGTGACTAATCTGATGGAGTGAGAGGTTGCTGTGTTTTATGTAGACCAGGCATATCAGGGAGAAGAGATACGTAGTTTGCCGATGACTTTGAGTTGTTTGCTCACATTAATGGAATAGAGAATTTCAGGAAACCAGTCTTGAATTCAAAGTTCTGTGGGGTATAGTTTTTTATTGAACTTTGTTCTTTTATGCTTTTATTTCAATTAAATGCCTCCTTGCATATTAAATGTGTCATTGCTTTGCCTAGCTTATGCCTCATGTTCTCCCCAAATGCATGTTGTCTTCTTGCCTGCACTTCTCTCTTCAGACCTTTCTTCCCTTTATTTCATTGCTCACAACCTCCATTTTTATTCTTTGGTACACACTGGGATGGATTCTCCCTCCTCTTTTACATTAAATGCCAGAAGAGGGAGCATTGAGAACAGAAGAGGTAGGTCTTTCTGCTGTCTCTTTCTTTTTTTAACCAGTATCACTGAGACTACTTACAGGGTGCTCTCTGCTCCCTCTACCTTGAGTTTTGCTTAGAGGATGGACAGAGAAGCCTCCCAGTTCTACTGGGTCTTCACTTGTGGCCTGGAGGATTCTCAGTACAGAATGGTTCTTAGAAATTGCAAGCTAAAGCTTAAAGGCTTTCAAGAAATTGCTGCTGTGCATGTGCAAATTGCATTTTGGAAAGGGGATTTTCATACATTTGAGGCAAATTAGGACATATATTCAGAAATAAGTATGCTTTGCGTAATTACAGTATTGAATGTCAAACTTCCACTCCGAAGTTAGAAGTGGCTGTTATTTGTTTTTAGTAAGTGGCAACCTGGTTTTAGCAGTGATCCTTTAATATATTTTATTAATACTCCTTGCAGAAAATGATTAATTGTCTTAGCAAAAATTTAAAAAGAATGTCTGATGCAAAACCAGAAATTTTCCTCGTAACACCCTGTAAGTCTGCCAACATTATGAAGAAATTAGTATCAGTTTAAAATGTGAGTCGTGAGGGATCAATAATTGTGTAGGGTGCTATGCTCTGCCTTTTTTAGTCTCTCTTCTAGTATTGTGTGAAGACTGCCTTTGACCAGCCTTTCTGTGGTTTGCAGGAGATAAAAGGAAATTCTTTTACATGCCTTCTCAGTAGACTGTCAATATGCCTTGCACTTTGAGTTGAAAGACAAATTTAAGTAATGACTTAAAAGTCATAACATTTTAAAGTTACAATATTAGATATTGCTAATCTCTTTTAAAGACATTTTTTAAGTTATGTTTTTTCCTTGTGTTAAAATAATATCATCAAACAGAAACCAAATTCCAGGAAAATGTATTTATCTGGATATGGCGTGGAACTTGCAATAAAGAGTACAGAATATAAAGCAGTAGATGACACACAGGTTAAAGGTATGTACGTTTTTTTAATTAATTTGGTATCTTGTTGGAGGTACTAGTGAAATGCATTAAAATCTTCTGTTTGTGCAATATTCACAATTAATTAATGTTTTCAAGGTTATACTTAATTTCTGACTACAGGAGGAAATCTCAGATAATAGGAACTAACAAATCAAAATAGATGAGAACATTCATAAAGATCTGTGCTTAGAGTTCAGTCAATTTTGTAAGCTCTAATTGCTGCTTTCTGTGGCTCTTCAAAACACCATCTGGTCTTCTTCCTTTCAGTAATTTTAAGATTGTTTACCTTTGTACTTCAGTTACCTTATGATTGTTGGCATCTCTGAAATACTAATGGCTACAGTATCTACACATTAGTTTTTCAGAGCTGAGGAGGTTTTTTCTCTGAATTTCTGTGGAAATACTTTTACCATCTTCTGTAGGAAAGATGTGATATACCACAGAATTTGGAGCAGTGCATGTCACAATGTATTGAAATAAGACATTTACTGCAGAAAGTAGTAACTACAGCATGGTGACACAGAGAAATTACCTTGCAGGGACATTCACAAGATAAAAGGAAAGTTAAGTCTCTTTGGTAAGACTAGGGTTTAATGACCTTTGAGTCATGTCAGAAAATAGTTTAGTTTTTTGAAGGGGAAGAAACTGTTCTCTGGCTTACATCAAATACTACCTTAAAGTGCTTTAAGGTCATCAGGCTTTTCAAGTGTGAATTTGGTAGTAGTTGACTGATAAGTTATACCTTATCACTTAATCAAAGTGAGAAATGTCTGTTTTGGGAAGTAAACTGTTAAACCACACCTATTTGATTTTATATGAAAATTGTTACCACTAAATGAATGATACTAAAAAAATATTTTTTATGTTGCAAATTTCTGTAGAGTAATTACTTTTGATGTCAAAATATGTAAGTATGAATTTAATTAAAATTATATATGGGAATGCCAACTTTGTGATTGTATGTTTCTATTAAATTTTATAATTCTTAAAAACTTTCTTGGCTTATATTGTCTTCATGTGTTATGTGTTCAGGAGCAAAGGAGACAAAAGAAGAGGAAGATGAGGAGGAAAGTGATGTCCAAGGATTTCTCTTTGGTAAATTAAAGTGAGTTGATTTAAGTTTAATTAAACTTTTATGTTTGTTTCTGGAACCTCAACCAGCTGGGGTTTTTTTCATAGAAGACCCGAGATTTATGTTGGAAATTACTTTATTTGGTGGAAATTATGATTTGTTTTTTTTAAATGTCTTGAGAGCATAAAAATGCAATGATTGTTTATTCTGTTAATTTCAATGTATTGCTTCTAGTTTTCTTATTATCTTAGAATGTATACAGTAAACTTTTTAAATTAAAAATATCTGCCTGGGTAACACTCACAAAAACTTAGAACATTGTGATTTCCTATCTGTTAGATAATTAGAATCAAAATGTTGGTTTTCAGAATGTAAGAGTAGCGCAAGAAATCCAAACTCATGTGATGTATCTCCATAAGGTGTTTTTAAGAAGGATAGTAATGGATTTCATAGAGTTAAGGAGTGATATTTCTAGGAAAATGGGCTTATTATAGATACCATCTCATTTTGGCATTTGTGAATTTGTGTTCTTTTCCATCAGGAACTCTTATCTCCAAGCTGTGATCTGTTAAATGAAATTGAATGTTACCCTACTGAGCACTTCTTCCAGTCCTCAGTTGCTGGATTCATTTTGTGATTTCAGTCATGCAAAGTGCTTCCTTTTTCCTGTAGCAGATTCATGTAGTGGATCATAATTTTTTTTCTTCAGCAAAAACCTTTGGGATTGTGGGTCTTTTCTAGATGTCATTCTCTCATTATTTAAAACAAAAAGTAAACATGTCTCTAGATATTGTCACTAAACTGTAAATCTCAGAGTTCAGAGCTGCTAATTCTGTCTAAATTCGTGAGGGCCTATCCCTCCTTTCCTGCCTCTGTGTTCTTAAACACATTGAGGTAGAAGTACACTCAGATCTTGAGGTTTCCCTGTTGTTTCACCTATGTGTTTGAGATTCTGTACAGCAGGTAATACCAAATGCTTATGCCATATCTTTAGCTGAGCTTTTTTTCTTGTATTTTGCTAGGTTTATCTATACTTAGCCTCTTGGTTCTCCACTGTGAGTGATTTGTGAAGCTGACAGATAATTCTGTCTTTTTGACATTGTTTCTAGATTAATTTGTTTTTTCTCCTTTTAATAAGGGAGGTAAAATAGATGTTTCAGTAGTCTGTAAATTGTCCCTCTGTTACAGCCAAGTCAAAAGTTTTCCTTTTCTCAGCTATGAAGTAGTTATGAATGTAAGCAGAAGACATAAAATGTGTAGAAATTTAATGGAGTTTGTGGGTTTTTTTCAAGGATGTCTCATAGCAGGCTGAATATTTGCCTTCAAAACTTTTTTACCTACCTATTATGTTTTCAAAACAAATAGCTAAACTTTTGTGTACAATGTTCTTTAGGTCTGACAGATGATCTGTGTGCTCAGTAGATTGAGTGCTTTCAATTTATAAAACATGTTCTCAATTGAGGCTTTGTCTTGCCTATACCTCTTGTAGTTAATGCCACAAAGAGTGCATTCAATTTCAGTCAATATATGGTACAGTTTATGTATAGTTAGGTGTACATAATCCTATTGTAAGCTAAATAAACAGTTATTTTATGGTGTGTTAATACTGTCCAATCTTTGCCTTAATTTATTCCATCTGAATTTATGTGGCAAGTTTTGAGACAGATCACTACAAAATAAGTGAATTCTTGGTATTTAGTAAGAATTTCCTTATGGATAGAGTTGTTGAGCCCTGGAACAGGCTGGCCAGGAAAGTGATTGAGTTGCTATGCCTGGGTAGATGTGGCACTCAGGGACATGGTTTAGTGTGGACTTCACACTGCTGGCCCAATGGTTGGACTTAAGGATCTAAAAGGTCCTTTATGACCCAAATGATTCTGTGAGTCTCTTTAAGTGGTGTGTAGCCCTCAGAAATCACCTTTTCTCACCAAAAATCCGTGTTTTTTTTTCAAGAATGAATTAAGTTCATTCTTGGTTGTTATCCTAGGAATACAATATTAGCTGGAGCAGTACTGTAGATAAAAGCAAACATTGATGGATGTAATTGATTCTTTTTTGTAATAAAATGTTTTATTGTAGACGGATGCATCCTGATCTGAAGAGCAATCTGCTAGAGTTTAAAAACCATCTAATTGAAACTGCTAACAACATGGAACCACTGAAGGTTTGGGAGATGCAGGGTATGTATTGCATTTTTTTTAAATTAACACAATGCTCCATTTAATATTCCTTTGTTATTTTAATGTATTGACAATATGACAAAAGGTTTTTTAAAAGGAGACATAATTTCATAAAAAGGCCATTATATACCACAGGTATTTAAAAGGCATGTGCTGATACCTTGTATTGTATGCTAGAAATTAAGGCAACATTGAAGTAATTTTATAAGAGAGATATATTGCCTGTTTTTCTGTCGGATGTGTCATCTCAGGTATTAAAACTTGTTTTAGACATTTTTTAGAGGTCAAGAAAAAGATATAATTTTGACATGACTGCTAGGTTGGGATGAAATACATGTTAGGACAGCTTGTTTCCTTTAATTTATAAATTTTATCAGTGTACTGGAGTTCACATTGATGTATTTTTTATATATAAGTGGAAGAACATGCTTTTAAAAGCTTTCATGTAGAAAGGGAAAACAAATATGTTGATTGCTAAAGCTTGTGTGCTGATGATGTGCAGGACATTCTCTAGCTTGACTGAAATTGTAAACAGCCATAAAGTATAAATCTCTCAGAAAGTGTGATAACATTTAAGTTCCCCCTTACATTCTTCAGCTTTAGAGGACAACCTGGTCAAAATTAGTTTGCCTATATATTGGTGCAGAGAAGGAGACTGAGCAATCACCTGAGCTTCAGTTTCCTTTGGGACTGTGCTGTTACAGAACTTGCTAGCAGTGTCTGGTCTGATACTAGCTGTGTGGGATAACTGTAGTTCACTTGCAGTCTTTTATCAATGAAGTTCAACTGCAGGATTTACCTTCGTTCAAAATTAAAACCAATTGAAAAATATTGCTTTAAAGTTCTCTTTAAAGAGAATTCTACTTTGGAAAAAAATAGAAAAGAAAATAGTGAGTTTGACTATTTTTCTTTTTTGTGTGTGATTGAATGCCACTTGGCTGATATTAAAGCTGAAGCAGCCAAGAAACTTCAATACCTTTAATGTCTCCCTTCAAAAGACAGTACAAGGTCTCTGTTTAGTGGTGGTCTTTTCTGTGGTGTTATGGCTGTATATATGAAAAAGGAAACTGATGCTGCTCCCCAAGAAGCCAGTTCTTAGTGTAGAAAGTAGTTAAGTGTTGGGATGCTGTTAATTTATGTCAGGAAGACGTAGTGGCTTATGGTTCAGGATCTTCATTCTTCAGCCCCCACATTTTTTGGTGCAGTTGTTTTTATACCCTTACTGCTGACATGACAGGGTGCTTTCTTTAGTTCATTCTTAATGACTAATTATAGTGGCTGAATTAATGGCTCAGCTTCTCTCTGATTTCCTTTAATTAGCTTCGAAGTAAAAATCTAACTAAATTTAAGCAAAACTACTTCAGCTATAGGGCATACTTCTATTTATAAATGAACCTAAACACCATTCAAGAGTTGTCTTTCAAGAGCTTTTATATTTTAGGTAAGTAATTAATAAGTACTTTCTCCTCAAGGTGCCTTACACTGTGCTCTCAGCTGTGTTAGGGTGCTGCAAGGGGAGGTCTGTATTTGACAGCCCTGACCAGAGAGAACCAAGGAAGTAAAATATGTCATTTGGCCTCAGCAGTATTTGAATAGTTGTATCCTAACTGTTCAGCATAAAATGGAAATTATTAACAATTTATGAAGGGTTTTAAGTGTATGACCCAAGTTCACAGCTTCCTCACTTTCTGTAGTAACAGCAGCAACTGGGTGTTGTTGCTTCAGCTGATCACAACTTCTGCACCTATTGAAAGGGTTCTGAAACCTAATTTAAGAGAGATTGATTTTGTTAAAAAAAAGTATTAATAAATAGAAGTTAACATTCTATCTCTCACTCACCAATTTTTTTCAGCCAAGAAGTACCTTATCAGGCCAAACTAGGAATGTCTTATGCACTTCGATTCAGCCTTCATATTTTTTAATTCCTACTTGCTTCAAGAAGATGGTGCAAACTTTTACTAGGCAACATCCTCTATGACTTTCTGCCCAGTGTTTTTTACTGTATGTGTCATCAGCTTTCCTCAAACCGAATAACCTGAGGTTATTTTCAGGTTTTGCTTAAACATCTTAACTAGGAGATTATGAGGAAAACCATCACTGCATGAATTAGCTATGTAGATGTGTACAAGGTGCATGGAAGCATCTAGTATAGTACTGTTTTACCTCATTGGTACTAAAATTGGATTTGTCCTAGTCTTACATGTCAAAATTTGTCATGTTCAAGATAGACTCCAGAGATAGTTAACTGAATTTCATTATTATTTTTTCGGTGGATAGACAGATTAATTTTAAGTTGTCCCATTATCTGAAAATTTACTTAGTTTGGAAAACAAATCCCTTTCAAAATGTGCTAGGTGTTTATGAGAACTGAAATTTTACAGTAGTTTGACTTTCCATTCATGAGTCACCATTTTCTCTGTGAATTTGCAGCTCCTTTTAAAAATGGTAAAATTCACATGCTCAATCCAGCTTTCTACATTAAATATATCTGTTATCTGAAAAACTTGTCAAATCCTGGATCTGGGAAGGTCTTGCTCTTTCTGCAGTTATTGGGTATCTGTGGATTGGTGTCTAGGTTTTAGTGTGGTACTACCCTTTTGATGATGGCTTAATACCTCGTGGTGAATGGGTTTTTCAGAGTGTTTCTGTAAATTTAGAAATTACATATATAATGTGTATGTTCAAGATAGTCAAGCAGAATTCTGTAGAAAAGCCTGAATTTAGTATTTCCAAATTTCATGTGACCAGTTTTTCAACTTTAATAATGTAACTTTCATAACTGCTGAATCAATGACTGAAACATAAAATATGTAAATAGTGAGACTGTGTATATGAAACAGTTTTCTGACTATAGGCAGTAATGATTGAGTGGTATTTACAGTGATTTTTTTTTTTTTTAAATTTATTTTCCTCCTCCCACCCTAGATCTTAGTTTTCAAGCAGCTACTCGAATTATGTCTACCCCTGTTTATGATGCCTTAAAGGTAATGAAGGACATTGCTCAGAACTTCCCAATAAGAGCCAGGTAAGATATTTAAGCTTTTTTTTTTCTTCAAATGATATTTTTATGTTTTCATTTGACTGTAATGACAGTAATACAGATTTATATCCAAATCCTGCAGTCAGATATTCATGTTTGACAACTAGCTAGATGGATTCCAGGCAATTTCATTGAGTAGAAGATAGCTCCAGGGAGAGCTCATCATCACTCTCTTAAATGTTTCCTGTCTGATGCAGGAGATGCCATGAGCTCATGCTAATTTCAGGCACTTAGTCCTCATAGATTTTACTGGACTGATATTTTCCTAGGTGAAAACTTTTGTTGAATTAGTAGCAGAACTAGTCACAGTGGAAAGAGGCAAAATACTATTAATAAATTTTGTGGGGATCCACACACATTAGTTCTAAGTACAACACTGCTGCTGAAATTGGGCCCCGGCCCAATGTATGGTAATGTTCTTACTGGGGAAGATCTTTCTTCCATAACAGATTACTTAATAGAAGATCCAGATGAATAGTAAATAAAAGGACATGTCCTGATTGTAGCTGTCCTAATATGAAAAATTGTTCTTCCTGTAAGCCAGTAGTATTGTAATTGAGAAATGCTTTACTTCATAAGTTCTCCATGTAATCCTATCAGCAATATTTGCTTGAATTACTGAATTAAATGTGATACTAAATAGGGTTCTTAACTCAGCGTGCTTTCACATTTTGCCACTCTTGTTTAATTATCACAGTATTTCATTGTCACCCCGATTGTCTGTTAGAGAAAATCTACACCATAGTGGAAAAACTACCATTCTAACATCTAGTATCAAGGAAGCAATATGCCTTTTATAATGCTTGAAGAATAATTATTATTAAATAGTATGGTATAAGTTATCACTTGGATTAGCAATCAGAAAATTCAGCTTTCCAGTAGGAGATAGTGGAAGCATACTTAATGTCAAACTTCAAGTCCAGTTCTGTTCTTTAAATGACAGGAAAAAGTAATTTTGAAGTGTGCCAGGTGACATTTAAATTATTGCTTTTACAAGTCATTAGTTTCATTCCACTCCAACTCCCTTCGTGTATTTGTGGCATTAGCTCAATTTACCTACTCTTCAAATATTTTCTGGGTAAAAGTATAAAATGACTTTAAAATTACTAAAAGGGGAATAATGGTTTCTGTCTTGCATGATTTATCATAACGTGCCAATCTAGTATGTTATTTGTAACATGAGCGATGACAAATATTTAAATAATTTAAAGTTAGTAGGTCTGCATTGACAACTTAAATCAAAGAGGCATCATATAAAGGTAGTGCACAGAATATATTTCATTAATAGTCTAATCATGCTAAACTCAAGTCAAAAATACTAATTTGGAAAAAAATAGAATAAATAGGAAATAAAGACATTGCTTAATCACTTTATAGAAATAGCTGATCGCTATGATAATAGTTCTTTTAAACTGTGTAAGTTTCAGACAGGTTTTATATGAAAACAGCCATTTTTTATTTCACAAAATTTGGTTTTAAAAGGTTGTATACAAGTTTTAGAACTATAGTTATGAAAATAAAATACTGCATGTTCTTTAAAAATGGGGTTCCTTAGACCATAAAAAAACCAAACAACTAATATACCATTCCTCTGAAATTTTCTTTCACTTTCTAATTTACCATCTCTATTTTTCTGTCTCAGTATTTCCAGTTGAAAAGGCTAGTTTGAGGTAGATTTTACAAAATGTCATCAGATGTAGACAGTGTACCAGCCGATATATGTCATGGCAACATTTTGATAATTCATTTTATGAGGTACTTTCCATCTTGGAGTATACTTTTCATATTATTGTATTCTTAAAGAGCAGATAATTAAGTATTATAATGCTCTGTTACTTGCTATTTAGTAATCATTCACAAATGTTAACATTATGACCCTATAAGATCTATTCTAAATTAGTTTCTTTGGGGAGGAGGTGAGGATTTATTAAATGCTTTGTTATCCACAAGTTTTGAAACTGGGTTAGCAGGATCATTCTCAGTTTGCTTAGTTAACTTTCAGGTTTAAGATGACTCCAGTTTTTCTCAAAGCCCCATACAAATTTGCTAAAGAATGTACAGTCCTGTTTTGAAAAAAATGTTCACCTAGGCAACTAGAATATTTATTTTGGCATTTTTCAGGACAGACAGATTTAGGTTAATATGGTTTAGGTTTTTTTAAAAACACGGAGAAGTTTATTTTCCTCTGGAAGTATTTTATGATAAGCCTGATAATTATAAACTTCACATACAATACACTGTGGCAGAGGATGATAAAATAGTCTTCCAGAACATTCATGAAAGGTAAAAAAGACAAATCAATGTGTTACCTTCAAAAGATGGAATTACTAAGGAAAGTAAAACTTTGTCTGTCTGTAAATGTTTGACATTTTCAAGGGTCTCTGTCTGCAAATTTATTTTTTCTATGTCTCAGCTAATTTTAAAGTGGTCATTCTTGGCATGTTTTCCTTGCCTTTGTCTGGAAAAATCCATGGCTCTCCATGCTGTAAAGTTGAATACCATGGAGATAGTAATAGTAACTTAAAATATGCAAATATGGTATGTATTCAGGTAATAATTTAGATGACCAAACAGCTTACTTTTTTATAACATACTTCCAGAAAAAAGCAAACAAGCCATGAGGAAAGATTGAGAGTGGTAAAAAATATATCAATGATATTACTGCAAGAAAAAACTAGCCTTAACCTGAAACTTGGATTTACTAGAGTAAAACAGAACAGTATTTCTCATAAAAATTCAGTTCTTATGGTACTGTGATACTCTTCTTTTAAAGACTTAAGCACAGCATTCTTCAGTTGCAGTGCATTGGATGTTTAATTAAAATACCAATTTCACATAAAATAATGATTTTTTAAAAATACAGTGGTTGAGTGATATAAATATTTTATTTTAACAGATCACTGACAAGAGTACCTGTAGACAAGAAAATGCAAAATGAAATAGAAGAAAATCAGAAGGTTTGTTTTTATTTCTTCAGATGGACATTTGAACTGCTATTGTATTGCTGCTTTTGGAGATTTTTTTACTGCAGTGACTTTCATGGATTTTGTTAAAGAGCTAATTGTTCTAAAAATCTGTTTGAGACAGGTAACATTTAAATATGCAATTAAAGTATTTCACTTTCTGCTATTCATGAAACTTCTTCCATTCTCTATTTTGATTTTACTCAATTAGGCAAGGCCAAACAATTTTCATGGAGTGTTGAGCTGAGTCACAGATTGTGTACTGGGAAAGCAACATAGGTATCAGTTACTTTTTCTATAGCTTTGGTGTTGAATCCAGCCCTGCTGCTTCTGTTATGGTCAGCACATGCTAACTTTGAGCTTTTCACTCTCAGAATCACACATGCAAAAGTGGTTTTTTCACACTATTCTGCACTATTCTGCAAAGTGTTCTGAATGTCATCTGTGGCAGATGGTGGTTTGGTTTTCATTCTTGATTCACTGCATCTTTTGTTCCTTGTTACCATGTGAGGAGTCCTTGTCCCTGTGATTTTGACTGATCTGAGATTTATTCTGAGATGCCACTTAATATTTGTTGAATTAATGATGTCTGTCTCTGTTTAGTTTGGATTTTTTCTTTCAAGTTGAGTGTTGCAGTTAAATGTTAGGCACCATTCTTGTAGGACTGGTCATGTGACATTACATCCATGGTACTGTCCTTAGTCTCTTGATCTTCAGAACACAGATTTAAAACCATTGCTAAATATAAGGATTGGAAGAAGTAACTTAAAGTTTGGATCTGAAACAAATTACAGTGGATATCTGTGTGGCTGGTCAGCTGAATCACTCCTATGATGTCATTAATGTATTAACTACATTAACTTTAGGAGGATTTTATGCACCTATCACACCAAGTTTTAATTTCATGTGAGGTCACATCCTGTCTGTAGTCTAAAGGCCTTTAGACAGCTAAAAGCTAAAATTTTTTGAATAAAAGTAAGGAAACTTCCTGAACACTGCTGCTTGAGCACAATAAATTGTCATGTGCATTCTTGAACTGTAGTACATCCATCTAGCAGCAGGAGAGATATGATCCCATGCTGTGTGTAACTGGATGATTCCCTCTCAAGATAATGAAAGTTGAATAGGAAATGCAATGGGAGGAAATAAAGTTATTAAAAGTGAAAGACGTGATGATTTAGGTGTAATGAGTTGATGCCTAAGCAAGAAATAGACAAATAACTTCTATAGATAAAAGAAAAAAATAAAGTCTCATTAAACTGAACTCACAACTTGCAATGCAATGATTTGCTGAAGTTTAGCAAGAAAATACTACATGAATATTATTATATTAATATTAATATTCTAGTGTTGGATGCCTAGATACTCCTTCCATCAATGTTTTTATGACAAAGTGGATGCACTTCTAGACAATCAAATATCTAGCATCAAAATTGTATTAAGAATCTCAGCTCTAATTTATCAATATCTATAAGTATCTGAAGGGAGAGTGCTAAGAAGATGGAGGCAGACCCTTCTCCATAGTGCTGAGCAATAGGACAGGAGGCAACAGGCAAAAACTGATGAATGGGGAAGTTCCACCTGAACATGGGGGTGAACTTCTTTACTTTACAAGTGATGAGCACTGGAACAGATTGCCCAGAGAGGTTGTGGAGTATTCCTCACTGGAGATATTCAAGAATGCATATCTGGACACAATCCTGTGCAATATGCTTTAGGAAGACATTGTTTGGGGAAGGAGATTGGACCAGATGATACACTGTGATCCCTTCAACCTTAACCATTCTGCAATTCATCTCAGTTCTTTTCCTGCTTACATTTCCTACTTACATTTAACTGTGTGAAAGTAACCCCACTGCTTTACAGAAATAATACCACTTTCAATGTTCTCACATTTTTGCTTTCATTTGTCCAGTTGTAGGAGGTTTGTATCTGGAGTGATATACTGAACCTGACTTCCTTGCTGCAGGCATGCTTTTCTTAAAGTACACTTTTTGTTCATGTTTACTTTGTTTAACAAGTGGGAACTAAATTTGAAAAAAAAATTACTTCTTTCTCAATTCATTTTTTTTGCTTATTTTTTGTGTCTTATGTTTCTCCATTGGGAATAAAGGCAGATCCTGAAATCTGACTGCTACTTCTGTCATGAGTTGGAATACACTACTGCTGTTGCTGTCACTTATCTTGCTACAGCCTGAATAGTGTTGTGCCTCAGAGCTCTCTGTAGGAAAATTATAATACATGTTTTACTCCCTAAATATCACCTTCATCTTGTATTTGTTTATTGTGGATATTTTTTCTTATTTGCCAAGCAAAGATATGCTATCTCATCTGTGTTTTTCCATAGTCCCTTTGTTAGACAAGATTTTAAGTTTCTGGTCTGTTTGTCCTAGTTCTCTGACACAATTCAAGTACACATTTTTCAGAATTGAGAGACATTAAGTTATTGAGAAAGCTGGTTTCAAGTGGAGGTCTGAGGGACATACATAAGCTCTCCCTTTGCTGAATGGATATATAGAAATAATTAAAAAACTTACAAGCTGTATTTCTGTATGTGTGTATTTTCACATTCTGTTGGCAAACACTAAGAATGTGCCCTTTTCTCTGCCTTGTACAGGTAGGTTGTTTTCATTTGTATCTGTACATCTGAAGTGTATTAAACAGCACTCATAAAATGTGTGGTTAATATTTTTCCAACACTCAGGTCAGCAAAGAAATTGTGTGGAAAAGATTTGATGCGTCTGTTTTGCAGAATTACTTAAGGGGGTTTATATGTGTTAGTGTAGACATATACCTAAATAAGTAAGCAGTACTTTTTACTTTTTAGCATTTTCATGAAACACTTGGAATTCAACCTGGAGAAGCACATTTATTTCTAAATGGCCTTCATATAGACCTGGATGTTCATGATCCCTTTAGGTAAGATAGTACATTTTGTTTGAAGGTCACAGAATTACTGGTACTGGGGAGTTGTGCTCATGGTCCTATACTCAGCTTTTGGGAGCAAGGAAGTGTTCCAGCAGGAGGAATACTGATTTACAGTGATTTTGCTTTGAGTATTGTCTAAGTAGTTGAGAATAGCCTTTTCTCTTGCAATATGTTTTCTAATTTGCTTATAATTTTACAACTCACCACGTAAAATTAATTTGGAAATGGAAGGAATCTAACGTATGCTTGTAAAAAGGTGTGAAAATCACTGTATAAAAAAGTAACTAATGCTTTCCTATCCCTGTTAGTTAAAGATCAGGAAAATATAGACATGAAGGCAGTCAAAAAGTCTTGCCATCTCTCTTCTGCTGTGGAGTACTTCAGAGGTTTTTTATTATCAAATTTAAACTTTCAGATTGCACCAGAAGTTCCAGAGTCCCATTGGGTCTTCTGGGAGGTTTTAGGGTTTGGCTGTGTGTTTCCTCTGTGCTGTTTTCAGAGTTCTGCCATGATGCAGGCTTAGAGTTCATCTGTGTCTCCATCACTTGCTGCTTGCTTCTCTACTCACTTGCAAAGCTGCTTCTTCAGGTACTCCAGCTTGGATTTCTGCCTCAGGCAGGAGAGTGCAGCAAGAAAGCTTTCACTCTGCTGTCCTGCCACTTCTTACTAAAGATGGATAAAATTGCTTCGTACAAAATAGATCTGAATGAATAAAAGAGTTGTATAATCTGTTGTAATTACGTTTTGAAATAAGTTAGAGCCATACAATGTTACTAACTGATGTTGTTTTAAACATTAGGCTGTGGGAGAATATAAAGAGAAAATATTTTTAAGACTATTAACATGAAGATTGTTCTTAGTTTTTAAAATAATTTTTGTCATGACAAGAGTTCTTTGGGGACATTATGTATTTTATCTTCCTGAAAAGTATATTAGAGATTCTTAAACTGGAAGGAAAAGCGATGCATGGTCTTCATGAACTTGGAATCAAAGGGGAGATCCTGAATGCATTTATGAGGTTGCATATACATCCTGCAGATAATTATGCACTAGATATTCGCCACTCTTCAATAATAGTAAGTAACTAAAGTTATTTATTTGGAGATTACATCTTTGATAAGTCTCTGTATGAAATAGTTTTTCTTTTTTGTACTACAATTGAAATACTAGGCATAAGGCCATATATAAGTTAGCAGTTTAAAATGTTTTCAAGGGTAATATCCCTTCAGTATTTTTTATGAGTAGTTTTCTCTAGTTTATCCCTTAATAAAATTTTAAGATATAGGGTGTTTAAAGGGTAAGAAAAATACATCTAGAGTAGTTGCACACTCCAAACTATAGACTTTGTCTTTTATAGCAATTAATGTAGCTACATAATACTACATAATATCTCATATTATGCAAGACTTCTAAGTGTACTTTAAAAGCATGATAAGTGAATTGTGAGCCACTTAAATATATTGTTTCTAGCTGTCCAATAACTGTGATTTTTACCCTTCAGAATTTACACAGGTTTCATTACAAACGTTATATACCAGGGGAAAAGGCACTAAAATATTATTTTCTTGCAACTGAAAAAGCTGCATTTCATTCTTCTGTTTGCCCCAGCTTGCACAGAAAGGACTAGAAGAACAAATCAGCTGCATGTAAATTGGCTGATTTGATCTGTCTAAAGTTCTGTTGCTGCAGGTTGAAGATAAATACTGTACTTGGATTACAAGATGGTTATGCTGTGTTACACACATCTGTGTGATACATTTTTTTGATGTTTGCACTGTGAAAGTAATTTTCACAGTTGAAAAAAAATGGTTTTATTCACATCCTTATACACAGTACTAATGGTCCTTTTTCCTTTTCCATCTAGCATTAGTTTTATTGTGTACTGTGTTAAAAACATTTTGATTAAAAAGAAAAAATAAAGTGTACAAGCTATTTTCTGTTAATATTTAACAAAAGAAAGGGAGACATTTTATAGTATTATTATGCCCATTATATATTTTTCTCAGTGTTCGGTGCATATTTTCTAAATGGCAGTTTTTTTGTTTTAGTGGATTAATAATATAGAACAAGATCACAGCTATAGCACATGGCCTGAAAGCTATCAGGCACTGCTAAAACCTACATTTCCTGGATTTTTACCGGAGATTAAACGCAATTTATATAATTTGGTAAGTTTGGAGAACTTTGAGTTTTTTGCATAGTATATATGTTAATATGTGTGCAGACAATTTATTAAAAAATACACATGCTGGATATATTGTTTAGTTTACTATGTGGATCTGCTAAGAGTAGGGAATACTGCTTTATCTAGTGAGTCATACATGGTTATTAGTTTGATTTGCAGATGGATTTGGGCACAGTTTTCTGAAGAGTTTTTATGTTCCATTCCATGCTATGGTATGCATAGAAAATTCACTACTATTAAAGCGTGAGGGAAGGTAATGATAGCTGTCCATTGTTTAGAGATGATAAACTGAGGAATAAAAGATATTTCAGTTAGAGAGCATACTAATAATTACTATCTTGTAGTTTAATTTTTCCTCTAGTATTCTGTATCAATTGGTAAGCTAAGGAAGCAGCTATTGCTGATTTAAATTGAAGTTACAAAAGGTAATCTTATAAACCCTAGAATCATAAAATGGTTTGGGTTGCAAACCCAATTTTAATTAAAGGTTATCTAGTCCAGCTCTCTTGCAATAACCTGGAACCAAAACTTCCTCCAGCCTGCCCTTTAACAATTTAAATTGTGGTCCATCCACAGCTTCTCTGAGCAACCAGTTCCCCTGTAACTCCTCTGGTGTCTCACCATCCTTATTTCTTCATATCCAGTCTAAATTTGCCCTCTTTTAGTTGAAAACTGCTACCTCTTGTTCTATCATTACAGTGTCTCTACTACTGGTAAAAAAACCCTCTCCTTGTAAGACTCCCTATACTCACAGGAGAGGTGCTTCAGCTTCTGATTGCTTTTGTGGCCCTTCTTTGGACCCACTTGAGGTCCATGTCTTTCCTGTGCTGGGAACCCCAAAGCTGGATGCAGCACTCCAGGTGGGGTCTCACCATGGCACAAGGCCAGAATCCCCTCCCTTGCCCTGCTTCCCACACAGCTTTGGATGCAGCCCAGGATACATTTGGCATTCTGGGCTATGAGTGCACACTGCCAGCTCAGGTCCAGCCTCTCATCCACCAGCACCCTCCAAGTCCTTCTCAGGAGGGCTGCTCTCAATCTGATCATCCCTCAGCCTGTTGATAAACTGAGAGTTGCCCCAGCCTAGATGCAGCACATTGTACTCAGCCTTGTTGAAACTGGTGAGGTTCCCATGGACATCTCACTTTGTGAGCCTATCCAGGTCCCTCTGAATGGCTTGCTATCCTTCAGGTGTGTCAGCTGCACCACTTAGCTTGTTGTCCTCTTCAAGTTGAGGGTGCACTTGATGATCCCTTTGTCTTTGATGTAGTTGCTTGAAGTGATACAAAGTTTGTGTATGGAAAGAAAATGAAAATACTAGCAATAGTTAATATAAAATGTATGTTTATAATGAAGTGTAAGATGTGTGTAATATGATGTAGATTGCATTATGTATTCAGGGTTAAATATAAGAGCTATATTATAGAAATCTATAACACACCATTTCACTATAATCTGAAGGGGGTGTTCAAAATTTTTAAAGTTATTCTGCTTCATTTCAGCTACTCTAGCAAATTTGATGAATTGTAAGGGGAGGTTGCAGTGCAAAGTTGAATAAATGAGGTACAGATGTCCAATTAAATCTTCATAAGAATAATTCACCTATGCAGACACATTCCAGTTTTAGATTCTATGCATGCCTGAAAGATCTGAGTTTATACTCCAAGCTACACTAAGTGACTACAAAGATAGGTGAGACAGGAAGGAAGAATTCTTTCCGAAAGATCATTTTCTACTTAGTTTTTAGCCAACAAGTTCTGTTGATTAATTTTTGTTTGCTTTTCACAAAACAGAGGATAGTTCATTAAAAGATGTAACAGAAAAATCAGCATTATATCTTTCTCAAATAAGTATGGAGTTTATCAATAAAAACAACATAATGGCATAGAGTCACAAAAAGAGAAAAATGGGATCACTTGGTTTGAGGTTCAGTAAATGGTTAAGTCCTATTTTCACCATTTGGTCCGAATTCCTTAATTCTGATGTTATTTTCATTTATAGTCTTAATGTTTTCTTACAATGAATGCACTAAAAAATTGAAAACAGCTGGAGCGTGCAGCTCCTCTGGAAACTAATGTTCTTGTCTTAGATTTTATATCTGAAGAAAAAATAAAAACAGACATCAAGAATAAATATCAGATGCCTGATATGTTTTCTCTTCTTAGGTACTTTTTATTGATCCTGTCCAAGAAGATACTGGTGATTATATAAAGCTGGCAGAATTATTCCATCATCATTATGTACCACTTAGGTAAGGAAAACTGAAAGTCTTGAGGAAAAATCTTCTATTCTACTAGACAAGGATGTGAATTCGAGTTAAGTCCAATGCAACAACATTGTAATAAGGCATACTTATTTGTGTCAAGCTTACTCAGGTATTAAGTATTCTTAAGCAAATAGATTGCAAGGTATAACATACCTAAGCGTGTGTAAAATGAACTGTAAAATTCTGACAAAAATTTGTCTTGTTAAGTAGTCCCACTGGGTGCCCTTGCAAAGTTGCATTCTAATAAAAGTAGTTAGTATGTAAAACAAGATTTCAGAGAATTTTTAAAATTCAGTTCTTTCAATTGCAGTTGTTTTATCTAATACTGTTTTGATATACACACTTAAAGACCAAAGTGAGTTTATCCTCACTGAATTTTGAATTTCTGAAAGTGAACTAGTGATTGTTTGAGAGAGGGACACTTCTGAGGAACAGTCTGGTTGACTTGGGATACCTAGTTGAGAGAAAAAGTGAATTGGTCTCAGGAATGGCTATTTATTTCCACAGTTTAATAAAGAAGGATATCCAAAGTTCAGCAAGATGAATTGCATGTTAAATATTTAAAATCTTCCTGTGAAATGGCTTTTTGTGTCCTTAATAAATTACAGCTATTTCATTTTACTTTAAAATTTTACTAGTTCTTATCTTTTGTTGTTGTTTTTCCTTTATTTTTTAACATTCAATTACAAAACCATAATGAAAGACAGATTGCAGTGTTCTGTGTGTTTTCACAGAAAGGTTTGGGTTGGAAGGGACCATAAAGATACTATGGCCTTGTCTCAGTCCAGGCTTTTTACATGAAAACTGTCAATGCACCACCTCCAGCACGCCATTTTTTCTCTTTTTTCTTTCATTTAATGAAAATTTAGGGATTAGTAGTATATGTGTTTAAAACTGATGTGAGTGGAAAATGAACAGCAATGTCAGGGTGGTGCAATGCTCAGAAGATTAAAAAAGGTGAGAGAAGGGCTAGTAGGAGCGGCACACACTGATGATGGGTCATCAGGACCCTAGCACATCTTCATGCATCTACTCTAGATATCCTGTTCAGGAAAAATAAAAGACAGGCACTGCCCAGACTAAAACAAAGACTTGAGCCATTAAGAGATGATGGTAAGAATGGAAAGAGTCAAAACCCTCATACAGATAAGGAGAGAAAGTACTGTGATTAAACCCTATTGACTCACAGAAATCTTAATTATTGTCAGCTTTAGAAGGTGTATGTAAAGTAAGTACATCGTTGGCAACTTAAGCATACTGTAGGGCTGATAAAGGATGTCTGGCTGGTATCCTGTGTCCACAGTCATGGAAACACCACCCAGGTACAGGGTTTTTATCTCTAAGTGCTGGGCAAATCACTTGAATGCAAACATTTTGTTCTTCTATGTTTTTATTAAAATGTGTGTGAAGCAGATACTGTGTTAAAATGTATGTTCTCTTTTTATTTTTTTTATAGAATTGGAATTGTTTTCATTTTAAGTACAAAAGAAGAAATTGATGGAAATGAAGATGCTGGAGTAGCTCTTTGGAGAACTTTTAATTACATTGCAGAGGAATCTGATACCTCTCAGGCCTTTATGTCAATAATTAATGTTAGTTCTTTCACAAGAAATCAGCTATTTACTTCTGGTTTATAATTCATTAATTTTTATATGGCTAGGATCTTGCTACCTTGTGATAGCATGAGACATATGCATTTACTTTATGAAGAAATGAAGTATTAAAAACATGTATAGCCTGAATAGTCTATAGAATTATTTGCAGAAGTACTTTCCTCCTGCAGAAACCAATTTGGTCTTGTAATTTTGCCTATTGACAGGCTTTCTTCAATAACATAAAAAAGTAGATGCATGCCTTGCAGCTTTCAGTATTATGAACGATTATTCTGTACTATTTGTGTTAATGTAATAGCCCTGTCTTTGTGTTCTGTGTCTTTTGGAGTACAGGGATTTTAGTGTCACTTTGGCAGTCCTATAAAATTTGAAAAACCCTTTCTTATTGTCCAGTGGAGGAAGTGAAACAGTAAGATAATATCTTTTCTTTGGTCATGTTTGAGCTGTCCATGGGTGCAGAAAACACAGAAGTATTCCAGGCTTGCAGCTTAATGAGACAGGTTAACTTTGTGAGAGAATGCAGATTCTCGTAAGACAGAAACTTCAGAGATGAGAGATGAATGGAGGAGAAGTAAGATGAGTTATCTATGTAAAGGCTCTGTGGGTAAAAGTTAGAGAATATGGTATTTATACATAACAATTTTTCTTGCATTTGTTTTCTGGTTTTATGTTTAGTGCCTGAAAATGTCACAGTATCATGGACAAACCTAGAGAGTTTAAGATTAAAGGAGCTGAAGTAACTAGGAATACCCTAAAAGAGAAATCCACAAATGCTATGGAGCTGACATGCATGGATAACAATTATCCATGAGTAGATCAAAAAATACAATTTGCAGTGTGCTTTTTAAAATGTTGTATTCCTCTTTTTACTTTGTTCCGTAATATAAAAAGAGAGGGTATGCTAAATATAATTGAAAGATAACAAAAATAGAAGCAATAAAATAAAGTTTGAGACATTCAGAGTAGAGGAAAATGTTGTTTCTTATTTGAAGAGAAATGGATTGAATAATTTTCACTTTGAATTTCTATTGTATGTATGATGAAAATAATAAAATATTACTCTATGAAATAAAATAACATTGGTAAGGAAAATTATCACTGTAGCAAAAAGTGTCAGTGGCTAGTTTAGGCTTGGATTACTATGGGTTAACTACCCATATTAGTTTATAGGTAACTATTATGTCGTATACGATAGGTTTTAGGTAACTACCCTAGTTAGTTTATAGAGAGAATTTAGATTACCTCTCCAATTAGTAGAGAGAAATAACCTTTCACATTCAGCTCACATAGGTGTATTTCTTTTGGCACTTCAGATTTAGACTAAAGGTGTAATAATAGATCAATCAGAACAGTGCTTTTATAAAAAAATTGAGAATATGTGCAATGGTGGTAATTACTAAAGCAGTATAAAAACTGCAGTATAGCAATAAAAGCAATATAAAATTATACCAGTATAAAATTTCCTAGAGCACTATAAAAATATTATACTTATTTGTTGTTTATTTACTTCTATTAATTTCATCAAGTTGTTTGACAACTTACTACATTTTTAAATTTCTTTTGGTTGTAATTCTTACAGATGTACCATGAAGTGAAAGATGGAAATGTTCTGACAGTAGATGATGTGAAATATGTTCTTAGAAGTGAGTACCCCCATGCTGATGTTCAGAGTATCCTGGATGTTCATTCTGAATATGATGAAGGGAGGAAGGTATGTTGGGAGCTATGCTGAGTATGAAATACTGCACTGTGTACAACTCAATGCATGTACTAAGCTGAAATGTTGCTGAATGTTAAAGCAAGTAAATACAGCACCTTTGAGTCAAATTTTTCTTCAGTCACCATTCAGTCATTAATGGAAATATTGTAAAGGTTTCTGCATTACTACTCTCACTATGAAAATTTACTCTTGCCTGCTGCTTTCAGGAGTGTTTTCACAAGTATTTTTCTAATAGGCATGTCAAGGGGTCTCTCTTGAAATCTGCTTTCTTATCAAATAAAGCTTGACTTACAAACATAAAAACCTTTTGAAGTTTTTTTTAGTCTTCTTTCTTTGGTAAAAACAGCTTTAACTGTCTCAGGTTTCTTCTCTGATGTTATTTGCTTCATTTTTATTTTTATTTGCTAAGAATGTCAAGCAAAATAAAAGGCAGTTTCTCAGCAAGATGATAAATCAAAAGTTCACAGCAACGTATATGGATCTATAATTTCTTTTGTCATTCTGTTTGACAAATGAGTCCCATCTGTCCCATTTGGTTTCTAAATGCTTTTTGTTTTGATCCTGCTACTCGTGACAAGGTGTGACAGTGAAGAGAGCTTGGAGATTAGAGTTCATCCTCTCTTGACATTAGTTTCATTTTTTTACTACAGTCAGCTACAGTCTGTTTAATCCTGTGATATTTCTGATTTGATCAGGCAGGAGCAACCTTTTATAAGAAGAGTGGCCTGGGCCCACTGCCTCAAGTGCTGTTTAATGGCGTGCCCTTTCCCAGAGAGGAGATGGATGCAGTACAGTTGGAGAAACTTATTCTTCAGAGGATTTTTAATGCCACTGGCTTCTTCCTGGAGTCAGTGCACATGGTATGTTTAACATTTCTGAACAGGTGCAAGATGAAATATTTGACAGTGAATTGTTTCAGCCATGTTTATATATTATTTTTTTATAATAAGATGGCTTGAAATTAATAATTTCACACCTGCAATTACGTTGTTACAATAATTTGTGGTCATGCTTTTGAAACAGTATGTTGAAATTATTCAAGGCTGAAGGATCAACTAAGCAGATAGTCCTCATATGGAATTTTTCAACCAGAAACTGAGAATGTACTGCAGCTGTTCATTGAAAAGTGTGTATCTGATATTTTGAAGTACTATCTGTATAACATTTATATGGTTTTGACCTGACATTGTTCATAACTTGGTGTAGGTAGAAAATTTAAACTCACTTGAAAGATTGTACAAATATTTGGTCTTTGTTGGTCTTGGAAATCTGTCTTAAAAGTACAAATTTTACATTTTTCTCTTACTCCAGGGTTTGTTAGATGATCATGTAAATGCAGTGGATTTTCTTATGGATCAGAACAATGTAGTTTCCCATATAAACCCCAATATTCTTGGAGCAGAACGAAGATACATACATTTCAGACCTACCTCTGGTAACTCTGTTTCTTGGATATTGTTATGATTTGGTTTGGTTTTGTTTTCATTTTTTTTAAGTCTAATACTTTGTGTTTTACATTATGCAGTTCCATTTCATGTGGAAGACTTCTCTACTTTCTCCTTTTTGGACTCACAAGATAAAAGTGCTGTAATTTCAGATAACATGAAGTATTTAACGAAAGAAGGTAATTAATTTTCTATACAGGTCATCCATCTGTCTATATATTGCTATTACAAATTCTTGAAATATACCAGTAAAATATCCCAAGTCAGTCAATATTCCAAGGATTCCATATAAATTGAACATTTCTCAATATCCCAGTATCTTCTTTCAGGAAGAAGAGCATATCTTAATATTATAAACATAAATTATAATTAACAGGATAGTTAGTGTTTCTAGTTTTGAAATGGGATGGATGTTGTGGCTAGTTGTTTTTATTTTACAGACATGAAGTTAAAAAGCTTTACAAGACTTTTGCAACTTTGAAGATAGACTCAGATTCCATACATATGGTTGTACTTGAGGATATTGAAGTCTGTACAGTTTTCAAGTGACTCTTACTTGCAGCATTGTCAAGTGCAGAATGTATAGAGTTTGTATGTTTATACCAAAATTAGGTATTTCTAAATTTAAGGAATAATTTCTTGTGTTTCTAATTTATTAACATTAAGTATCTCCTTATTTTTCCTCTAGTTAGATGTTTTAATTTTTCTGAATGATCCTTTGTCTTTCTATAGAAAATAAATAGAATTTATATTCTGATGATTTATAACTCATTTATACATTTTGTCATTGTTAAAACTCTTTTTTTTTTGTACATTTCAAATTCTTTTTGATATAAAATATTCTCATTGCATATGCAAGTACTTTTCCTTGAGTGAGAAGAAATTACAACAATGGGGTCGTAATTCTGCATGGAATTTTACAGTAGTTTGTGCCTTATGAAATTCTAGAAGTAGACAATTAACAGCTGCTCATTTACATCAGTCCACCAAGGGACACAATAACCCTGTTAATGAAGTGCTTTCTTTCAGTGATTTTTATGTGATATTTACAGAGTTTTACTTAATTCATTGTCACGAAGAAATGCCAGACACATAAATTTCTTTATTTTAAAGTTATTTGACTCTTACTTGATTCTGTGTCTACAGTAACAGGGACATCACAGTGAGCTGTCAGATGAGTGGCTTTCAATCTGTAGACTTATTTCTAAGATTGAGATCCCTTGTGTAAAACCTATAACCTTTAAGCTAGAATCTACATTTCAAATCTCTCTCCCCAGTGTGTTTCTCTAGACCACAGCAACTCTTAATAGTAACCTTTTCCTAGCATCTCACCAGAACCTTGGAAAATTTCTGTCTCTGTGCATTATGTTTTTTAGGTATGTATGGTAGACCTGAGTAGACTGATATTCTTCTACAGATAATTTTGCAGAATTTTTCACCTACCATTGCTCTTCTATGACAAGTAAAGAACAGGAGACCATAGAGCAGGAAAAACAGAAATTATCTGCATATACACTTACACAGTAGTTTACTTTCCTTGCACTGTATTTAGTATATTCCCATTTGTGTCCCAAAATGATAAGTTTTTTCCTACCTTTAGTTGAAGGACTTTCCCTTTGCTTCCAGGGAATGTGAGTGGCCTAGTTTATGTGGTCCTGTAACTACTTAATTCTTTTAATTTCTGGCTATATGATCAGCCTCCATCAAATGTTTACAAGTAACCTCTGGTAAAGCAAGTTTTGTTAATTGGAACTAATTATTTAGGGCACTTTTGTCTCAATGCTCCAACAATGGATCAGCTCTTTTAGTGACTCTCTTCTATTAATGTGATGAATTGTCTTCTAAGAATCTTAATTCAGAGGGCAAAAGATTCTGATGTGGCAAAGATTGTTCTTACAGTTGAAGTCAGCAGTCAAACATACACATGAATTTTGAAATGACAAACACAATTTGTTCTTCATTAGTCATGAGAAGATTCTCCAGAATGTAAAACAGGATTATCTTTAATTTTCAGATGAAGATGCATTGTATGCTGTTACTATCTGGATTATTGCTGATTTTGATCAGCCAGCTGGTAGACAACTGCTTTCTAATGCCTTGAAAAGTCTGGTGAGTTTCTAGCAGGTTTTATTAAAATAATTATTATGAGTATGTTCTTAACAACTCTCTCTGCACATTCAAAAATCATACTCTTAAATGAAAGTATAGCAACTCTGTTGTTGTTTTTGTTGGTCAGGTGCAGACTTATGAGATTGCTTTTGTTTTATCCAGTTGCTGAGGGGAAACAATCATTTTGTTCATGAATTTGTGATGCAGGAGACAAACTGTGACATCCTATTAAAAGGATGAATTTCTTCCCAGTTAGACTTTCTCCCATCAGGTAGCCTGGAATTTTACCTGGAAAGACTTCAGGATACTGCCTGTTGATGTGAACCATGAAGCAGTGTTCTCCTGATTTATGTGACACAGCTGTGGCCATGAAGCAACTATTTTTCCATGTACTGTTTGTGTCCTTCTAAGATAAATTTTCCTGTGTGTTTTAATATGATAGGAGGGTCATCCAGAATACGACAATCCACATTTATGAGTTTGCTTATTTTTAAGTTCTTCTGTGTTAATAATAGGATTAAAAGTATGAATGTCTGAAATATAAATATACTTTAGAAAATGTAAATGTCACACCAATATAAATGACAAAAAGACCCTCTGTTTGGGGCAGGTTAAAAGAGTACTTAAACTGAAATCAGGAAAGTATCTAAATTTTCTAATCAGGAATGAAATAGGAACCACTATAAGGGAATTAGAAAATTGGGATGTTGCCAAGAGAATGTGATAACAACTATGTCTTAGAAAGAGGCTTTAAAAAAAGATAAAAACTATGCAGTACAAGCACTTGTTACAGAAAAACATTTAATTTCTTGGACTGCTTGATTTGTGTCTCAGGCTTGACAGATGTACTCCCTATGCAGCTTTGATTTTTAACCCTCTTCAGCAGGGGAAATGTGCCACAGCTCCCATCTAAGAGTGAGCACCACCTGGGCAACTCCCCTTGTGTCGATAAGGAGAATCTAGGAAAAACCCTGAAACATCAGATAAATTTCATGTATTGCTAGTGATTTTCAAATTTCATGAGAAATAATTTTTTTTAAGTCCACTGATTTGTATTGAGGTTATTTACTCCTTTCTAGTCCCTTTTATCTCTCAAGTCAGGGTTTAGTATAATTCCTGATAGTAGCAGAATTGGCTTAGTCACCACTTGCTCATGTCTTGCCATCAGCATTTGAAGAAAAGTGTGCAAAAATCTGAGGGTGAAAATGATTGAAGAAAATTCACTTTATCTATATCAGCTAATATAGGCTATTTTAGAAACACTGATAGATATTTACTTCCATTAGAAAAAATTTTGAGTTGTCTTAGCTGGAAGAGACCTCTTGAGGCCATCCAGTTCAGCCTCCCATTCAAATTGCCTTCATTACATCAGGTCAGCTGTGTGTTTGAAGGATTTCTGAAAATCTCCAAGGAGGAGATTCTGTCCCTTTTCAAATTACTCTGGTGTTGCACTGCCTTCCTAATGTATTTTTTTTTTCTGCCAGGCCAAAATTTGTGAGTATTACCCCTTATTTACACTCTGATACCAGGAAGAGTTTAGCCCTGTCGTGTTTTTCACTCCACCCTTAGTAGCTGTTGGTTGGTATTCAAGTTCTCTGTAGTATCCTCTTTGCCAGATGGAGCAAGGCCGTTCTTCAGTGCTTCCTCATAGTTTTCTGACCATCTTGGAAGCACTTCATGGAAGCCTCTCCAGTGCTGAATACCAGTGATTGCATTCCTTATTTTTTTATTCCTTCCTGCATCGGAATCCATTTACCTTTTCTTCAGTTAGTTATCTTTTTTGATCCTACCATAGAATCATCACATTCTGGTAAAATTTGAGTGGCATCACTGATTTTAGCAAGTGAAAGATTTTGCTGCTGCTGAAGATTAAAGTGATAAGTGGATAAATTCTCTTGCATTTATTTTATGCTTAGTTCAATAATTTCTGAAAATTAATAGTTCTGAATATTTCTAAGTCTGTAAATGAACACTTATGTATGTCCTTTGTTAAAAACATGCTTCTGCAAAATGCTCAGACAATTGTTCTAGTAAACAAACCTAATACTTCTGTTTAAAATTTTTATCACAGAATAGGAAAATCCTTACTAATCACATTTGTACTCACAGTTGGAGTTCTGAATTAGTCATTGACGTATCTTTTCTAAAGACAAATAGCTGCAAAAAATTAAATACTTAAGGGCATTTCACATAGTTATAACTGATATGAATACATTAGGTAACAGCAGATGGAACTGTAAAATTACTAATTGTTCTGTGTTTTTCTTTGCAGAAAACAAGCAGTCATACACGAGTTGGAATTTTGAACAATCCTTCATCAAAAATAAAGGAAGATAATACAGCCGTTGCAAGAGGAATTTTGGCTGCTTTTTTAACCCAAAACAATAGCAACTTAAAAAGTTTCCTGAGTAAACTCATTAAGGAAGAGACAGCAAAATCCCTTGCTGCTGGAACTAAAATTGTTAAATTCCTCATCCCTGTGAGTGCAAACTAAATTAGATTACTTCCTTTTTTGTTTTACATATATCTTACTGGAAGGAGGTGGTGAGAATAACAGTGTTTGGCCACGTGCCATGAAGTTTATAACCTATATACAGTTTCTTCTCAAGCACATTTGGATTTTTGATGATCTTCATGTGACTGAAGAATAAATTTCTTTAAAGGGAGAAAATATGAGTACTGAAAAATTCAGAATATGGGCACCAGATAACTGAGACCAAAATAGTTTAATATTAATTGTTGATTTTTTAGTAGCTCTTTAGAATTTAGTTAAAATCACAATATTAATGTTTTTCAAAAATTTAGACTTCAGAGAAAGCTAAGACTACATTAGAGTGCAGCTGAGTTATGGGATAACAGCTTCTAACTACTGTTTTTCTCTCAGAAGGAGTTGTAAATTTTAGTCTTTTTTAATAGGAAGAGTTGGAAGTCTAAGAACTCTCTGGAACCATATTAGAAAATGAATATTTTTGCTCTTGTTTAATTGTTTAATAAGTTTTGAAAGACATAAAGGTCTCGAAGCTGTGTATGCTAAGTATGTTACTAATTAATGTAATTTTATTAATTCTATCTGAATGAATCTTTTTGCTTGGTTTGTATATTGCTAATGAAGAGATACATATCAGAATAATTTTGACAGATGAGGCACAGTTCCAATGTAAGTTTCGGCGTGTTTTTCCCCACTTCAGAAATGGATTTATGTGTCTTTCTGGATGATGTTGACTTCCTGAAAACACATTCAAATTGTATCCAATGACCATATTAGAATAACTGTCAGGTTTCTAGACTATTACAATTTTTTTTAATATCTTTTTCCTAAAAGTGGGGATACAGTTGAGTTGTTAACAGTGTTACTTTTCATGCAGCTGTGTTGTACTGGATCATGGAAAAATTGCTTAACCTCAGGCTCAGCTTTGCTCTCATGGTTATTCACAGTTGCCCCAGGGTACACACTGCACTCTAGGTGGTTGTGAGACCATGGCTCACCACCAGCAGTTATGTGCTTAAACTGAAGCTGAGGTGCCTGTTTTATTTTGATTTCTGGTTACTACATAACTTGAAGAAAATCATTGATTTCCTCACCTGTTACAAAATTTATTTTTGCTGAATCATTCCAGCGTCTCATGCTTTACCTTTGCTTTAGGGAATGGATGGTGATGCTTTTGAGAAGAAGTACAACACTTTGGAACTGGATTTAATTAAAACTCACCAGATGTTCTGCCAGGAGGTTCTGAAGCTACTTCCTGGGCAAATGGCTGTTATTAGTAATGGCAGGGTAAGAAAGAAATTAAGTCTCTCAATCCTTTTTAGGATTTTTTTACTTCTGGAACTTCAATTTTGAACTAAAGAAAATGCACCATATTGATTTCCCATTTATTCAGACAGTTGTTAGAGAATGGTATGAATGTTTGCCTTGCCTTTTAATTTTGTTTAGCTCCTAATTTGTTCATTAGCTCCATTTTATTGAAGGCACTATGTGTGTATGACATTAGCTCCATTTTATTGAAGGCACTATGTGTGTATGTCATTCCCACAGCTATTTTAATCTGACAAACTTCTCAAAATCTGTTAGTATCTGATTTATTATTTGTGGTGTTTAAGAATAACCTTTGATCCTGAAGTTATCTTTATTTTACCATGTAAATAAATGTATATAACTTACATTAGACATCGAAATACTAACCTAGTCAAAACACCACATTTTTATGAATACTGTTTTATGGTCTTAATTCTTAATATGCAGATAAAATTATAATAACTTTGTTGTTTCAGTTTCTTGTATGTATATGCTGAAACCAATAGCCTTAATTACAGTTTGTCAATAGATTATCTGTGATCAAAAAATATAATGTTGCATTCAATATTTAGTGCTTGTTAAATGACAGTCAATGCCTTACATTATAAACACAATTTACAAACTACTTTTTAATCCTTCTATTTTCGATTTACTCCTCCACCATTCAAAAGAAATAGAAAGAAAACTATGTTGGCATCTCATTACTGGAAACTCTTTAAATTGTTAGTTTAGGTACTCTTATGCCTCCTGAAAGCTTTTGAGATGCAACTGAAATACTGCTCAGAAACACACAGAGTGTTTTTGTTGCTGTAGCCTTAAAGAATTGTTGGCTTTTTTTGTGTCGGCTCCCTCATAACTAAATTAATGAATTTATTTTATAAATTATTATTACTGTTCTCCATGCCTAATGGAGATAATGTCATATTTTAAGTTTTGGGGAAGTAAGTTTCATTAAAATATTTGGATAAATTTAATAATGTATATTCATATCTCTGAAAGTGGGTTTTCACTCTAAAGGATTACTTTTAAAAAGACATGGGATATCCTTCATTTCTGTCCTTGCTATTTCATCACAGAAGTTTTGCTTTTATGAGGAAATTATTTTTTTCTAACTATGGCTTCTCCTAAATTACCATAGTATTTCATAATTACACTATAGTTTCATCTATCTCATGCATCATTAATAAAAAAATCAAATGTGGGATTAGTTTATATAACCTCTCCTTTATAGGAAGAAGTTGAATTTTGGGAAAGAGGCCTTCAGCACCAAACTTATGACATTCTACATCCTGGGAGCCCTGTAGGCTATTGAAATTGTCTTGGGTCAATTTGGCCTGACAGACTGAATAGGAAATCCAAACAATATCCTCAAAGCTATTTTCTGGGATGCCAAGGCATTTTCTTTTCCTTCAGACACCAAAAAATGTAGTAATCCTATATCCCCTCATATTATGCATTTTGTATCCTTTCCTATTCTTTCTATCCATTCTGCTTAATTCGACAAGTTTTAGAACAAGATTGTGCTCATAGAAATAAAAAACTAAAGAGAGTGGTAGACAAGTAGTAATTTGAGTTTAAAATATTTTACTTAAGACAGGTTTTCCTTAGAGTTATTTCTAAATATTGTATTACCAGAAGGATGTATAATGAAAAATAGCATGGATATTTCCATTGCAGTTATTCTTCACGACTGATAATTAACTGTAATCATCTAACTGTAAAAGCCTAATGCTGCATAGTTACTATAAATTTTAATTCGTTTTATAAATAATAGTATTGATGTATATGGGGATTGGGGTTCCATATTCACTATTGTGGACTCATCAAAATATTAATTTATTTTTACTTACAAACAACATTATTGGGACATTCTACACTTAACTTTTTTTTTCCTCTGTCTAAGGTACTGGGTCCTTTAGATGAAAATGAATTCTATGCAGAAGACTTTAATTTGCTGGAAAAGATAACATACAGTACCTCAGCAGAGAAGATTAAAGCTATTGTCAAGGAGATGGGAAACAGTAGTAAAAGGTAAAATTCTCTTGCCTCATAACATGTGTGCAGCTCTGCTGAATTACTTCAAATACTTGCCCTACTTTCACTGTCCTTACAACCAATAATACAGCTAACAGTAAGCGATTCCTACTAGGTTTTGTTTACATTAGAGTAATTGTAAAGATTAATAATAAGCTTGATAAAATACAGTGCATCTTAAGCCAAATCAGAGTATTAATATTTCAAGTCATTGTCTTTGGGAATCGTTAGTAAGGGAGCCTGTAGAGGCATAGTGTTGTGCACTGACACCATGGTAGACAACATTCGTGCATCTGTTCACTGAAGAAAATGATGAGTTCAGGCCATCTTCTAGTCTAAGGATACAGCTTGTGTACAAAGAAGAAAGCAAAATTACATTCTTGCAGTGTCTGTCAACTTTCTGAGTATCATTCCTATTATCTAGGACTGGCACAACTGGAAGAATCATTACCACAAAAACAAAATTGACAAGAGCTAGAACTCAAGAAGATAAGTAGCGAGAGTCAAAACGTATTTAGACAAATATTGTGACTTAACAACACTAAAATGGAACTAAGATTTTCAAAGAAAACTTCAATAGAAAATTTCAATAGAAAAAATTGAAATATGTGGCCAAACTTAAAACCTGGTCATTTATGTCTGTTCCTTGATGTTGTCATAAATGGGAAAAATTTTTAAAAAATCACTTTTCTGGATTCTGAATCAAATCTCTTTGGCAAATTTGTGACGAATGAAAACTTGTTAATTCAGATTTTATTTGTCTTATGGAGCAAGCCCCACATTTTCATCAAATTACACAGATTTGAACACCCATCAATTGAGGAAAAGGGCTGCTGAATGATAGAGGCTGAATGATAACTCTGCGGATTCTGCATCTCTTAAAATTAAGACATGTACATTTGACAAAGCTTCTCTAAGGCTGCCGTGGTTCTAGGGCGTTCTCATGCTAAAGGTTTAACTCCAGGCTACAAATCTCGAGGTGTTAATCATCTTAGAGTCCAGGTCTGGAATGTGGGCTTCCTAAATATGCCTTATGCAAAGAGACTGACATTAAAACGTTCATGTTTTACTCCTTTTCTAATGAAAACCAAACAACATGTGCCTTTTTTTATACAGCGGCAGTGATTTGATTATGAAAATAGATGCTCTGCTGTCATCTTTGCCTAAAATGGAGATGAGACAAGATGTTGAATTACTCAAAGACCAGCACAGGTCAGTTTTTTGTTTTTGTCATGATAATGCGCTTTGAGTAATTTTTTATTAACATTTTAGTGTACTGATGAATACATAGAGCTTTTGGAGAGTTGAGTAAGCATTCCAATTTTAAAACTGTTGTATGAACAGCCTGCTCATCTGTCATAGCATAATGCGTCTTTACCTTTTTCTTAATAAATTCATTAGTAATACCTATTGGATTTCCCAAGCTTGCCCTTTGCTGAAAAAAGGGCAGATGAGTACATGTTTTAAAAGGACATATGATAGTACAAAAACTGTGATCAAATTACAAATTTTTATAAAAATTTTTATCATGCTGTTTCCAAATCTCTACTTTTTTTTGTTGGTAAAGGTGCTCCAGTGTGTGTGCTGATGGGCTGTCCCTGTTTTTGAAGGCAGGAGTGAAATCAGTGATAGCCTTTTCTAAGAGGCTGACACCTTTTTCAAAGTTACACTAGGAACAGTTAGTACTGTGCTGCTACCATATGTTTTGTGGAAAACAAATTCTGATAGCCCCTTTTCTGTATTTACAGCATATGACTTTTTTTTTCTCCTTCTTTTTTAAAATGAAGTTTACTGACATTTCCTTCCTGCAAATCCAGAGTACTTTAATTAGGATTTCCTTGACCTAGGCTAATCAATTCCATCAAACTGAATTATATTCTGGAATGCATAGATCTAGTCCAGCCTCAAGTTTTACACTTCTCAGATGCCATTTTTCTCCTTTTTCTTTTTTAAAAATTCTGTCACTACCACTGCATGTCTAATCTAATGATTCCACATCTCTAAGAAGCTAACTGTGGACAAGTGACAAAAAGGCTCTTTTTTAAGTCTTACTGTGTTTTATTTCATTATTTTTTTTAATTTTTTTTTTATTATGGAGAATGTATCTAATCAATAGCCAGTATAGAAGTATGTAGATTAATGCTATATTTTTTACTCCTGTTCACATTTAGTTTTTCTAATTGTATCACAGTAAGCCATCATGATTATTGCTTGAAATGAAGGAAATATTTTCTTGAGCAGTAAAATCTTAAGTGCCTCTGATATTACAAATTCATGTCTAAAGTTTGTCATTTCAACCAATTCAGTTCAGAGTTTTCATGTCACTTGTTTTTAATACTTTTTTAACAGTGTAGTAAAAGTCAAGCCCCAAGAGAATGACCCATTCTATGATGTTATTGCTATTGTGGATCCATTGACAAGAGAAGCACAGAAGATGACCCATTTACTGATTGTAAGATGGTGGTCATTTCTTTTCATTTGTATATTTGTAGTTAAGTTGTTAATAAGCTTGTTCTAATTTCCACATACAGTGTAGTAAAGGATAAACAAAATTGGTTATTTTTTCTTTTGCTTTAAAATATGTGTTTAAAATATGTGTTTAGTTATTTTAGTTCATAAAAGAAGTTGAGGATGACTTAGTTCATCATTATAAATATTTAATTTGAAAGTAAAATTCAGATGCCCCATGCCCCAGTCCTCTTACAGTGAGTCTGTAAGTGCTCTCTACAGTCAATAAAAAGAGAGGAGGAGATTGTGTACATAATTTTTGCAACTCAAAATGTCAGGAGGTATGTCCTTCTTTCCATTAAACCAGATCACCTTAGTTTTCCAAGGCACCTAAATGAGGTGGTCTAAATCAGACCTGTAATATCATCATAAGAAGATTGCACTATAAACCTTTCAGCTCTTGGAGGGATATTTCTCAGTTGATTAATACTACCAAGTATATCTAGATAGGCTTCCATTGTGTGTAACTATTGATCTTCTAAAAAGAAACTGTCCAAAAAACACAGCTGCTAAAATTATTTTCTTCTTTCACCTACTGCGGAATATCACTGTGTCTTACCACATAAAATGTCTTCCCATAAAAATGTAAATTTTTTCTTCACTTTATGGTCTGTTACAATTCTGAAGCTTCCAATTTGATTTTTGCTGCACTCTATTTAATCTTTTTTTTTTCCCTGAAGTAATTATGCAAGTTTCATAAGTTCTTAAATTGCTTTTTCCCCTCACATTTTCATACCCTTTTATATCAAATGTTGAAGCATCCACTCACTCTTCATATAGTGGAGAAAAGTAAAACATTTTTTAAAATTCATTAAAAATTTTGCTATTTCAACGTTATAGAATACTAGCTTTACTCTAGAACCAGATCTTTCATTTCACCCTTCTCAGTTAAAATCAAAGCTTGATATTACTAAATGAAAATATTTTCATGTTGAAATGGACTGGAAACTCTTCATTTAGCCAGAAGTTCATATTATGGGTATAAATCGCATCAAGGATCTTGCAGCTCAGAACAGAAGCCTCCATTCCTCTGAGCTCAGCAGGCTCTCTCATGCATACCTGGGCAAATGACTCCCATGGTGTCCCAAGCTGTTTAGTTATTGCAGATCCTGCTTGATTCATAGGAGCCCTAGTTTTATTCAAGAAGCCAGCCCTTAGGAGAGAATAATGAAATGCTGTTGAAAGCAAACAAACAAGGAATATTTTAATGTAAATTAAACTTTTTAATAATATATTTTTAAAAATTAAAAGTAGTCTGAAAATATTTTTTTATATGTATAATTATTACTATTTTTACCAGGGAAGCCACAATCTCCTACTGTAGAAACAAAACAGACATAGAAATAGAGCAAGCCCCAAACTCAAAGTTCTTAAATGAATGCCTTTCTGATTAGCTTACTATATATAGGTGATTTAAATACTTTACTGGATTATATTTATATTTAAAAACTCTTTTTTCCAGTTACATAATTGGATTAGAGCTGAGTATATTAGATTGGTAACTATTCATGGTCCAAAATTTCTAGGGTAACTACCATGGCAGAACACCTGATTCTTGCCCCATCCTGCATTGCATATGTCCAGATAATGACTGGGTTTTTTCACCCTGGTGAAATTACTCTATTATATTACTTTCTGTCACCTAATAATAATTTCAAATAAATCCTTTGATATTTTTAATTAAAAATACAAACAAGAAGTTACTCGTATTAAAGGGATTGAAATTGGTAAAGGTGTAAAGAGTAGGCTGTAATCTAAACTTTACTGCTGAGTCTGAGAGACTGGCAATTTAAGGATAGAGGAAGGTATGAATGAGAGCTCAGCCAAAGCTGTCTATTTTTAAAATGTTTACTGGATTGTATCATAACAACTGCTCTAATCCTCTCCAGAGTGAGGCAGGTAGCACCTTCCATATAGTCTGTGTTTTCCTTTTTCCAAAATGTTTTGTTACAAATTTCAGCATAAAGTATTTCCAGACAAGGCAGAGTCACTGCCTACTGTAAATATTTAAATGCTTGCCATAACTTTACCATGGTTGGGCCACTTAAGTTCTTAGCAGAATATATGGAAGAGCTAACTAGTCCTGAAGTTATGAAGGTGATCTCTAAGGTGATGTAAGAAAAATAGAAATTCATTCTGCTAAAATGGAGGACAGAAGTGAAGTGTGGATTTTTTTCCTCATGGTTCACCAAAAACAGGAGGAAAAATTTTTCTATGTACTCTTAGGATCATCCACCTTTCTTTTTCTTGTTCCAGTAAGTATCCAGTAATTCAAAAATGTAGAGAAAAAAATGAAACCTTTTATTTTTTTCCTCTCCATTGTCTTTTGCCTTTTTTCCTGTGTTCATTCTGTCTTCAGAGAGCTCTTATTATTCCATCTCTAAAGTAAAAGGGATACCTGAAGGAGCCCCTTTTGATAATCTAGTCTGATTTCCTAAATAACGCAGGACTCCCCTTTCACAATTATTATTTGAAGTGGAAATAATTTTTTAATCAATTCCTAATTTTAAATATTACTAAGCAGTTGAGTACAGATTAGAGCTCCTACTGAGCTTTTCCAGTGGCTAATTAACCTTGCTGTTAAACTCAGACTCAGAATTACAGATTTTTGTTTAGATCCATGCTGTAAGCATTGATGTTCTCATCATTTTGCCAATTCTGTTGAAGATTCTATTAAAAGTTTGTTTTCAGTGTAGGTGCTTGGTATTATCCTGAAGTTCACAAACAATTCCAAGTGGCTGGTTGAATAATCATGGTTTACTGAGTTAATGTTCTTCAGATGAGTTGTGGTAGCTCAAGTGTCTTGCAAATGACTTTTTATTGTGCACATGCACAATAAAACTAGCTCTTGAATAATTTTCAGGCCTCCTGAAATATTTCAGCCATGTTTTACACCCTGAACAAAATGTTCATGCTCCTTGAATTTTCTTATTTAAAGTAAACAAACTGAACTCTTCAATTATCCTGTAAAAGAATCTTCCTAGTTTTGTCACCATTTTCATGTATTGACTCAAATTCCCTCCTTTCTGGTGTCCTCAGAAGCCCTAAATAATAGAACCAAGTTGAGTATTTCAGAAGTTGTATTGTTGAAAAACACAGAGATAATGAATTACTGTCTTATTTGTCATTTCCTATTTAAAGTCCTTTGAAATGTTAATTAAGAATGGCTTTTTTTTTGGCTACTGTACTAAATTTCATGGTCAGCTGATGAATTGGGATGATGCATCAGCCTTCTGCAAGATAATTTCGTTCTACACACAAAAGCCTATCAATGCAGATTGCTGAAGAATTGTTCTTGCTAATGAGATGAGGGTTTTGTTTTATTTGAAGGTTAAGTCCATACAGGCTTTTATAATACTTTTTATTCTGAATTATAGATAGATATTTGAGTCACTTTGATCTCTATTTTGATTTTGGTGATCTTAAACTCATGTCACGTAATGCTTTCTAATGCTTCCAGCGCTCTTGGATGCTCATTTCCTGATTCTTAACTTTTTCACACAAATATGCTATTCCCTAGTCTTTCTTTTTTATTCAGTAGTTTTTCAGTGATGGTGTTCAGGTGACACAAAAGATGAGAATAAGAAACTAGGAATAGAACTGGTCCCTAGGGCTAAGTAAAGTTAGAGCATTGTGAAGAATGTTTGTAAGCTGTGGGTTGAACTCAGGAAAGAAAAATTACAGTCATAATAAAAGAGAGACTTAATGATGACTATTGTCTTTCTTTGTTCCAAATTTATTTGCTCTTGCAGTAATTTTAGATATTAGGCTTACTAGTATTGGTGTTGTAACTTAGCTTTTATATCTTATTGGCCTTTCTAATATCCATAAAAATAGGCACAGCTGTTTTATGCTTTCAGATAAACACTTTGTGTCAGAAACCACAGAAATGAAGGTAACTTGATAAAGGTTTTATGAGTGCTTGAAAGAAATTAATAACTTTGCTAGCTTTAAGCAAAACAGATTGCTCACAAAAATAAGAAAAAAGTACTGTCCTAATATTATGGTTCCTATATAACAGCATCCAGAACATTACTGTTTTAGAAATAAATAGGTGAAGAGCCTGAGGAGAAAAAAAAAAAAAAAAGAAATATGTTAACTTACCATTATATTTTGAGGTTAATGAAATTGTTTAATACACTGTTAATCTATTGTTGACATTTAAAGTTATTAAGTAATTGAGTATTAAAATAGTTCTCTGAGCTTTACTATATTCAGCAATTTTCCATATACAACTATTTTAATAAGAGTGAAAGTAATTGTTTTAAGATTGATTGTTGCATAAAAGACATGTGTTGTACTTAGAGACCTTCAGGTGTTTTAAAATCACAATGTAACAAGAGTGATAATATCACTTACTCAAGCATTGGAGAATGGGGATACCTGCTCTTGAAAAAACTGCATGAGTAGAAGACATTAATATTTTGCCTATCAGTAATATCATGTGCTAAATCATGCAGTTTTAGGAAAGGTCATATCTTTATTTAGAATATCTGACAATAGCCTTTAATATACTAATATATTTACATCTTTAAAAAGTTTTAGATTTCTGCTGAAATTTGAAAAATGGCAGGATGTCACAAATGTAACTTTGGCTCATTTTCAAAGTTTGGTGATTACCAAGAACCATTTTTTACAGGTTTGTTTTTGTTTTTTTTTCTTTAGGTGCTCAGGGACATTATTAATATGAAACTCAGGTTATTTTTGAACTGCAGATCTAAGCTGTCTGAAGTGCCACTGAAAAGGTTGGTAGTTCATAGCTTTTCATGCTCATTTTGGAAGAACAGCCTTAATGGTGTATATTTTCTTAAAAAATAAGCATTGCTTTGTGTTTCTGAATTCTTTTTGTAGACTCATTTTTCATTGAATGTTACCTAAGAAATTTGCACTTGTTTAGAGAAAAGTTCTTGTTCTAAGGTGTCAAGTATGGTATCACAGGTATCTCGTCCATCAAATGCACCTCTCATTAACAGGCCAAATCAATGGAGGGTCTTTTATGCCTGTGAAAACTTGCAAAGGGCGATTGTCTGTCTGAGTTGTTCCCTTCTTTACAGCCCACTGTTTGTGTAATGAATTTTACAGATTCAATACTCGTAAGAATTAAATTCATCTGAATAAATGTACAGTCTGTGTTTGTTATATTGAGATGTTCTATTTCATTGAGACTAAGGTAGCCTGAATGTATCTACTCTAAATTGAAATTTATTTTATCTGTGTAAAAATCAGGGTTCACTAATACAGTTACAGACATTTACACTGAAATTGCTTCCCTCCAAGAGGATTTTTTCCCTCTAATAGAAATGTTTAAGCGCAGTCATCTCCTTGGCAGGTATTTTACATATAATCCTAGCAACTATATTACTGATTACCTGTGAGAGAGGCTGGTGGTACTGCCCCTCCTTTAGCCAGTGGGTTGGAGAATAAATCATTTGCCCACAAAGCAGGAGTCCTTAGTTTTTATGCATTTTGAGAGGAATTATTCACCTCTCTTATCCCACTTTTAATTATCAATCTTCTGAGTGTCTTCTTGTGTGAACATTGTTATGATTGCTTTTGAAGCTGGGCACTTTGCAGGTCTTGCTGCCTGTTTTCTTTCCTTGTGCTTCAAAGAACTTTTACATGTGGCATAATTGGGGTAAAAGCTTGAGATGAACAGAGAAACTCTACCTTTCCTCTGCTCTGTCTTTGCTGCTGCTAGTGGCAGTTGCTGTTCCCCAAGACCTTTTGTCCAATAGAGATTAGCCCTGCTTAGTTCAGTGATACAGATTCTGAGAATTCAAGGCTGCTAGCAGTCAAGCTGTCTAGATGCACCTTTTGGTATTCGCTTTCGTAGCCTTTAGAATGTTAATGGAAAATAAGCATGTCCACAGCAAAACTACCAAAAGTGAATAGGTCTGTGTTCATCTACCAGCCCATTTGAGATTCTGTAGGTATTGCCTGATGATATTCCAAAAGAATAGGGAGCTACTTTGCCTCCAAATTTCATCATACTTGGTAAATATTCACTGTATTTGAAAATACTTTAGAAGAGCTTCAGATTTGCACTTTGTATTTCACTAAAAGTTGTGGTTTTGTCTCACTTCTTTTTCAACAGCTTCTATCGTTTTGTTCTGGAACCAGAATTAACTTATGGAATCAACAAGGTTCCTTCTGAACCTGTAGCAAAATTCCTAGAATTGCCAGAATCACCTCTTTTGACCCTAAACATGATCACTCCTGAAAGCTGGTTGGTTGAAGCAGTAAACAGTTCCTGTGACCTTGATAACATTCATTTGCAGGAAGTAAGTAGTAGTTTGCAAACAGGGTAAGACTTGTGTTGGCCCTTCTACTTCAAGAGAGAAGTGGAAATGTTGCAAGATCTGTCTTGTGTCTCTTCTCCAGAAATATTTTCTTTGGTAATTGATTATTAAGTCAATTATTACTATTTCTATTATCATCACCTTTTCTTCATTTTCTCTCTTAAAAAAATAAAAAAATACAAGTCTTAAAGTAGTGGAATAGGAAAAATTCAGAATTCAAAATACAGGTTAAAGCAATTTACCTGCTATGTTGAGCTTTGTGTTTGGAGAAATACTAGATTTAACATAAATTTAAGAATTAAAGGATTCTTTGTATTTCCTAGTTCTTGTAACCTAGGTAAATCTTCATATAAACTGGAATATATGACTGTTTATTAATGTAGTTCAAAATGTATTTCACCCTCTATTAGTTCACAATTCTGCCAATTATCATTTAATTCTATTTTAATCCCCCATCTTCAAAGTCATTAAATTTGTTTGTGTCGATAAGCTTAAGCAAAATATTGAAGGTGTTTCGTTGACTAAAGCTGTGTATTTGGAAAATGTATTGTGAAAGTAAAGTTGGGATTTACCTTACCAAGGCAGAGGTGCCTTAGCTTCCTCAGCAGTCAGTGGAGAGAAGGTCCCTCCAGAGAGTGATCCTTCCTCATTGCCTTGGATACCTGTTTTATCATTTGGTGAAGTTCCCTCTGGATGGAATCTTCTTGTGGTTGTTTTGACTGTGGGAGTTACCTTGAGGTAAATCCTGCACAGCATGTTTGTGACTGTAATATTTTGCTTTTCCCACATAGTTAAGTGACATAATTTATTGATTAAGCATCCCTTCCGTAGATACAAGGGGCTGTTGTAGCAGAATATGAACTGGAACATATATTACTTGAAGGACATTGCTTTGATGTGAAAACCGGACAACCTCCTCGAGGGTTACAGTTCACTCTGGGCACAAAGAAGAATCCTGTCATGGTTGATACTATTGTGATGGCCAACCTTGTAAGTACTTAGTAGAGGAATAGTCATTACAATTGCACACTTCTTGTGAGAATTCTTTGTGAGCATCTTGTGCTTTAAATCCATTTCTCTGTGTTGCAAGCTTAGTAATGCTAAAAGTAACAGGTACATTGTGGAGCTGAGCTCATCTCCAATTTGCTGAGCTTCCTCCCCTGCTCCTCTCCTGTGATACAGTATAGGTTTGAATACAGCCTAATTTTATACTCTTGCCTGCAGTGCCTAAACTGGCAGCCTAATTGCCTCTAGTAGGTGGTAGGAGGCAGTTATAGTCAGGTTGAGATCCCTGATAAATGTAAAGTATGATTCACCTTCTGATTAAAATAACCTTTTTTGTTACACAATGATTCAAGCGAAAGAATGCTCCCATTTTAGATGCTTCAGGTAAGTGCTTAGAGCCTTGATGGGACATACCCAAACCTGAGAATTCCTCTCATCATGCAAAGTAATTATTTTTCATGTTTGCAGTCTGTAGAGCAGAAGACCATGTGACTTCTGAAGTAAAAGATTTATTTTCTATTGGCTAAGGGAATTTGATGGGGAAGGATTTTGATGAATAAAAATCTTTTACCTATCCGTTCTCTAGTCTCTCTAAATACTGCATCATAAGGAATGAAATGCTTAATAAATTATGAATCTTTGATTTTTGCACAAGTATTGAATATAGTCTCAACAGTAGATTATGTTTGGCATGATGAAACTTCTAACAATTCTTCACATTTCAAAGCTTGGTCTGTATGACTTCAACATAGTGATAGCTGTTTACAGTGTTTCTAAAATGGGAAGGAATTGTGATGACTTGGAAAGTTGCTCCAGACAAAAATTTTGGGTTTCAAAGAAGCTTTTCAATTTAGGGTCAGTTCACTAATTTGTTTCTTTGCTGCTCTTTTACTTGCTGTCCTTGGTGGTTTTTGTATGCAACTCAAATTCAGCTAGAAACAAATGGAGCACTGAAAGACATTAAAATGGAAAGGTGATAGTTGGTTGCATCACCAACACACTTCTTTCAGGGCTAGTATAAATGTTGAATAGTTGATTTTTTTATATGAAAATGGTTGAGTCTGAAATACAACCAGAACTGTCTTTTTTACTTAGGGCTATTTTCAGCTGAAAGCAAATCCAGGTGCTTGGACACTGAGATTGCGTAAGGGAAGATCTGAGGAGATTTATCAGATTTTTTCGTAAGTATGAATCCATCATTTGGAAACAGAAATCTGAAAGTGCAACATATTTTGAAAGATCTGACAATACTGAAGGAAAATGAGCAAAGATAGCATTAAAAAAGTATAAGATGCAAATGACGATTTAAAATTTGTAAGGGATACCTTATTTCCCTGTATTGATAGTTGCTTGATGGCTTCATGTGTTTTTGAAGGCATTTCAGTATGTTAATGGATAATAAACCTAAGCTAGCCAAAATGCTAGCAGTGTCTCTTACTGTACAGCTACCAGGCACTTGCCCTGTCAGTTCCATGGATGGTTAGCATTATCACACAATGGCTTGCACCAAATCCTGTAGAAATGTCACTCATAGTTCTGTTGATTAATATTTTGGCATTCCCAACATAGTTAACATGTAATTTCAAGAATATATCCAATGGAGCACTGCTCTCCAGAACTATCTTGATCAGCTGGAGGAAGTACCACGAATTCCCCTCTCATATTTTTTTTCAGCCTTGAGGATGCCTCTGAATGCAGTATATTTATAGGTGGCATCTTTTTTTAACAGGAGCATTGTAGTCATTTCTGTTCTAGACTTTTTTCTTCCATTAATTCTGAGTGTTTCTTAGTTGTCTAAGTCATCTAAGGATCACTGTGATTACAGCTCCACCTTGGGATACCAAAGCACCCTTCATTTCAAGACCCTGGCTACATGTTGACTGCACCACATTTCCCTCTCTTGGGAGAAACCTCTGTCCATAGAAAGCTGTATTCCTGTAACTGGCATTTAGGTGGCATCTCTAAGGCTTCTAGATCTATAATTTCCATGGTTGATTTTCATGTAAAGGAATATATATGCTCACCATCATTCCAACTGTTCCTTAGAATAATCACATTTCCCCCATGTTTTATGTAAGAGCATAAACCTGTAGCATACGAGAGCTTTCTCTTGAAGCTTTAGATCTAATCCCTTCTAGAGGAGCAGTGTAGTTTATTTAATTTCAGCTTCAATTCTTCCTTTTTTTTTCCCTTTTTCCTGTTATGTCTCTTCCCCTCTAGGTAATTGAAATAGGCCTGAAATAGGTCTGTTTCTTATAAAACATTTACTATTACTGAGAGCCCAGGAATGCATAGTTCCATCTGTTGTTAATTATCAGCTACTATTAAAAACCAAAAAAACTTGACAAACCTCTATGAACGTTTAGTTAATATCAGTGTTACAGGGAGAAATATTAATAGGATTTTAGTCATTCTATTTGTTTGCATTTTTCAATTTGTTTTTTCCAGAAATCACTTACAATCTGTTGAAAAAGCAGAAAAACAGTCCTTACCCTTAGAGGCTCACCTAATCTCCACCAACTGTATCTGTACCATTTGTCTAATTTAGCATTTAATTCTTAAGAAATATAAAGTGATTTATATAAGATAACATGGTTTAAAAAATAATGTAATGAGGTGTAGTTAACTTAAATAATGAAACAAAATTAAACAAAACCACTCTACATTCTAGTCTGGATCAAAGGAAATATAAATTATCTGCTGCAGTTTTGCCCATTTTCCCTCTGTAACACAAATAGGCTTAATTAAACTCAGCTAAGTTACTAAAAACTAATACCTCATGAGGAATCTAGACAATGCAATTTATTTCATCTCATTATTCCAACTGTAGACTTAAAATACAACAGGAAAAGTATGTTTGCAGGGCTGCGCCAGGATCTTTGATATTTCTTTTACAGAATTAATAGTATGAAGTTGCTATCAGAACTCAGGCAACTGTTTGATAGGATGGAATTTTGCCAAGAGCTATTACAGTATAATCTCCATCCACAGATTAGTCATACCCTCTGCTGTTGAACTGTGAGATTAACCTGTTTTCTTTAAGGCACAGGCCTCAATGCCCCCGCATTATAAAGGGTGTTTTAGAACTTTCTACATCTCTCATAGTTGGAAGTAATTTATTTTTACTGCATGTAAATACACAACATTTGAAATAAGCTGCCTTTTTCTTATAGACTGCTTCTAACAAGGATCATTATTTTCATGCAGTCATGCTTGTATATAAATTTGTTATTAATAAATTACTATAAATATTAGGAAAATAAAAATTGTTATACTCAGGAATAATCTGAGCATTGCTTATTATTGGAACTTTGATGTTGGTAGGAAAACAAGTAGACATTGCAATATAAGACTGCAAACAATTATTTATAGCTAAAGATATATATATAAAATCCTGATGAATATTTTACTTTTTAAAAAGGCAGGTAGATACAATTTTTTTCTACATGTCATGCAGACTGCTTAGCTGAAAGGTATAGCTCTTACAATTTGGGCAAGGAGTTGTATGTCTGTTTCTTGGGCTTGTGGTCATAAAGGATCTCCATTTGTTGAGCCCAAAATCTTTTGTTTCCCATATGGAAAATTATAATTTTTGTTATATCAGTACTTAGTTTGTAAGTACCAATTTACGATCACTTTGTCATTTGTATTAAAAGCATCTAAGTATTTTGAAACATGTTAAAGTTGTGACATAAATAGTCTGCTAGATATGTTTAGCTTTTCACAATTACATAACAATAAGGTAGCTATTATTACATAGTGCTGTCAGTATGCAAGGTGTTTTGCTTGGATTTAAGAAGGTTGTTCATAGTAATATAGAAATTCATCAAACTGAGTTCTGTGCAGAGAAAAACAGTTGGCACACAGTAGAGATGGAGCCCACAAGGAGGTATCCATGAAAGAGATTTAGGTAAACAAATCAATGTTGTTGAATTTACATCCAAACCAAACGCTCTGAGAATATTGCAGACTTTGGAAAATGCTCTTTATCAGCAGAATTCTTTGTATCTACCTACAAAATTCATAGCATGGGGATTTTGAGGTAACTGAGTGAATAACAGAAAATTTTGGTTGTGTGAACACTAGGGACAAATATGGGAACATCAGGTTGGCTACTGCTATCAGCAGTTTGTGTTTGGATCATGTTTTACTATTTTAGAATTTTTTAGTGACACACTGTATTTAAAATGGAATTAAAGTCTGAGCATTATACATTGCTGAGATGAAAAGACCATTGTTGGCTGGTTGTGCATATTGTAAGGTATTTTAAAAGTGTGAAAATAAAATGGCAATAGAGAGTAGAAAAGTTGAGATAATTCTGAACATTGTTTTGTGCAAGAATAGGCCATCTCCATGAGACTTAGTGATTGTAGGTACATTTTACAAAAAAATACATTAAATTCAGATGAGTGTGTAAAATCCTGCAGTATATAGGTAAGTGGTATGATGTGTATTGAAACAAGATTTAAATATTTCAGTTTTCCAGGGGAAAAAAATTAAGCCTAAGTGGTGGCAGATTACTTTCTTAAACCCATTTTTTATATGGGCATCTTTAGCGAGAGGAACCTGCATAATGCTGATAAAAGACAGAAGGGATTGAAGGGGAAATATATGGGCTATTGAGCTGCAAAAGCTAGAAAATTTGAAAATTATGTTATTATACTGTATCACAGTAACATTTTTCATATTAGCTACTCTCTGGACTGCAGTACAGTTTGGAGACACCTGAATGGCTTTAAACTGATGTTCAGTAGGGCAGAGGTCCATGTGGTGCTTGCACAGCCGTGTCTTCAGGGGTACAGTTTCCAAAGCCAATAAAGGGGTACACTTGAAAGCAAATATTCACTGTCTCAGCATTGTAATGAAGCCTTCCCTATACTTTTTAAAGCAGATCTATTTTAAAAGTACATTTCATGCCATCACACAATTTCTAAGATGTTTTCCAGGTCTGAAAATTTGTTAATATTTGAATATTTTATACACATATATAATACATAACAATGTGTTTAGCTCTCGGTTACTGCAGTATTTCATTGATTAGTAAATTTTATAAAAATCAAATTAAAAAGTGAAGGTGATGACTGTGGACAATGTCCAGTGATTAATAAAACTCAAAGTTTTTGAAGTTAAAATATAATTAGATGTGAGTGAAATAATTTTTTTCTGTAGGTATCAGCAATTGTAAACCTTATTCTCTAATTAAACCCAAGTAACAATACATATTTTAATGAGACAGTACATTTGTCTGGGTTTTTTTTCTCCTCACAGCCATGAAGGAACAGATTCTGGAGCTGACCTGACAGACATTATTGTGGTATTAAACAACTTCAGAAGCAAAATTATTGAAGTTCAAGTATGTATGCAGTGTTCCCTTGTATGAAATATGACTTACGCTTTTATGTCTCAGGCTATAATTAATTGAAATATTTATACTGAAATATATAATTTAGATTTTGTATATTTAAAGTGAAGGAGGTACAAATTAATGCAGTTCATTTGATCCAATCAGGTTATACTAATTGTGTGGGAGATGTGTTAAATATCTGTTAAACATGGATAACATTTCTCTCATCTAGCTCAAGGTTCTCAAACATGTAATTGTGATGACTTGAATTCCCTTTCTGCATAGCAGGAGATTCATGGTGCATCAAGCTAGCTATGTTTACACTGGAATGTTTTCTCCCTGTTGCTCCCCCCCGGGTCTGTAGCATGTCGGACCCTTCCCCTCTCCCCTCCCATTTGCTTTCACCCCATTAACTGTAGCCGACTCTCCCCCACCCCCTTGCCCCCAGTATAAAAGTTCCTGCCACTTCCTGCTCGGTCTCTTGGAGGAGGAAAGTTCCGTGAATAAGCTGAGGGACGGTGTCCCAGAGAGAGAGCCTTCTTCGTCTTTTCCCTTTGTCCTTGCCATACCCCTCCCACCCCCTGTGGACTGCAGCTAGTCGGACCATTTTCCGGGGCTGAGAGCAAAAGGATTACCGCAGTTTGGCGTCTAAGGTGGGAGCTGGTCTTAAGGACAGAGATCCCATGAGCAGCTGGGCACCACATGTAGATTGTACGAGCTCTGGATTGTCAGCTACTTTGTTGCAGCGAGTTGCTTTTTGTGTAACCACGGCTACAAGGGCAGGACCAACAGCCTTCCTAAGCCCAGGAAGGTGGGTCTCAGGACATCGACGACTTCCTGCACAGCCCCGGGCCAGCCGAGGACCCAGGAAAGGATGAGTGTGAGTGGCGCAGGTTCACCACACAAGTTCGTCCAGTGAAGCGCTCAGCTGCGGGTTTTCCGGCTCTACCGCGCGGCAGCCGCGGGTTTTTGGTTTTCTCAGCGCGGCGGTTCAACAACCCCCACACCTGCGATGGGGGGTGGGTGAACCCCTGACTGGCTCCCACAGGGGTAGGGCTCAGCCCCTCCCTGGACCCGCTGCAGGTGGGGGTGGGCGGGGGGCCCAGGCGGTGGGGACCCCGGGGATGATGAAGAAGCTATACCCATAAATAGACACTATCAGTCCTTCTCTTACCAAAATCTGTAAAGAAATCTGTAAAGCCCAAAGAGAGTTTGGTAGAGGTAGTGAAATCTTTAAGGGAATGTGGAGACCTACTTTAACATCTCATGAGTTAGTTCCAGCTGATCTCAGAGACCTCTTCCAGTGTCTCCTAACCCCCTCAGAGTTTGATCTTTGGGAAAGCACATGGAAGGGATCCTTAAAAAGTCTCCTGGTTGAGCTCAAGCAAAGCACGCAGGGTGCAAAAGATGCAGATGCTAATGAAATCACTTTTGAACATCTGTGTGATGAGGGGATGTGGGCTAAACCTGAGGACCAGGCTTAGGTGCTAACAAAATCCATTTTAGATAAGATTTGTGGCGTGGCAGAAAAAGTTTTTAACCAATTGCCAACAGTTGAAACTCAGGGCAGCTATGTTAATGTTAAACAGTTTCCCTCAGAAAGTTTTTTGCAGTTTGTCGACCGGCTTTGAGCACAAATAAAAAGGCAAGTGGAAGGACAAGTGGCGCAGGCAGAACTGATTAAGGAGATGGCTCAGAGGAATGCCAACGAAGCCTGTCACAGGGTGATCCTGAGACTGCCCATTGATCCTTCACCTACCATGGCACAGATGACCAAGGAGTGTACCAAGAAAGCAGAGCTGTTTGGTGCACAGGATGGGAGGCTGGGACTGACAAACCCAAGGACTGTGGCAGCAACAACACCAGGAATGAAAAAGCCACAGATGTCATCAGAGCAGATCCAGCATATCACCTGCTTCCAGTGCAGAAGGCCAGCACACTTCGCCAGAGACTGTCCTCAAAGCCAGCGCCAAAAGAAGCAATACCAAACGGAAGCAGTAGCCAACCAACAAAAAAACTGGAACTAGAGTGCAGCCCCGCCCAGCGCAATAATATAAATGTAGCAGGCCCCAAAGTGGGAAAAGCCTCTCTCTTAATTGATAAAGGGGAGGAAGGGAAGTGGGGTGCGGGACTGCAGAAAAATCATTTTATGGAACGCATGCCTTACAAAGTCTGGTTGCCTCACAAGCGATCCAGACTTGTAACTGCCAAAGCTTTTCTTTTCAGGTCTACTCATTGGACAGTCATTGGGGTGACCTGCTGGACAATTCACAAGACGTGACAGGACTGGATAGTGAGTATTTTGTTATTGGGGACACAGCACACACATTCATGGAGATTGAGGTGGCTCCCGTGACAATCAAGGGAGACTTAACACACCTCACCCTCCTGGCACATTACCCTCAGCCACCCTTCTATTTGGCCAAGGGGCAAATCATCGCCCAGGCCATTCCTGTTCCAGCAGAGGTCCCAGTAGATGACAAAACACCTGGCGTCTACTGGGCAGAAGTGGCTGGCGAGGATAAACCCATCATGGGATGCAACCTAACCCATGGATCAGATCACCTCCATGTGGAAGGGTTGATTGACCTGGGGGCAGATGTGACGATCATGCCTGAAAGGGTGTGGCCTTCACATTGGGAACTGCAACCCGTGGCTGGCAAAATCCAAGGTGTAGGAGGAGTGAAGTTGGCAAAAGTTTCTAAGAGCATTGTTCAAATTGAGGGGCCAGATGGGAAACTGGCCAGTGTCCATCCATTTGTCACTGACTACAAGTACCCCCTGAGGGGGGAGAGGCACCATGTCCCAGTGCGGGGGCTCAGACTAACCATCCCTGAGACTCCCCAGGATTTTTAGACACAGCCACTGTGGAGCACCCTACCCAAAAGTTAACGTGGCTGGATGATAATCCAGTCTGGTTAAATCAGTGGCCACTCAGTAAGGAAAATCTCAGGGCACTTGAAGAGCTCATGGAGGAGGAATTGGCCAAAGGCCACATAGAGGAAACAACCAGCCCTTGGAATTCCCCGGTCTTTGTAATAAAGAAGCCAGGGAAGGATAAGTGGCTCCTCCTTCAGGATCTGAGGGAGATAAACAAAGTAATTGAGGACATGGGGTCACTCCAACCTGGGATGCCCTCCCCAGCGATGTTCCCACAAAATTGGCAATTGGCGGTCCTAGACATCAAAGACTATTTCTTCCAAATTCCCCTACACCCAGCAGATGCACCACAGTTTGCTTTCTCAGTCCCTGCAGTCAACTGGGAGGCCCCAATGAAACGGTACCACCAGAAGGTTCTGCCTCAGGGAATGAAATGCAGTCCTTCCATCTGCCAGTGGTATGTGGCTTCATTGCTGTCCCCAGTGCATGCCAAAAAAAGGGAAGCCATCATCTTACACTAAATGGATAATGTGCTTGTGTGCACCCCCAATGACACTATACTCCAACACACACTTGACCTAGTGGTTAAAGTTTTAACCTCTGCTGGATTCCAGCTGCAGGAAGACAAAGTTCAAAGGATGCCACCTTGGAAGTACCTGGGCCTGGAGATCACCGTGCGGACAGTTGTCCTGCAGAAACTGGAAATTGTTAATAATCCCAAAACCCTAGCGGATCTCCATTCCCTGTGCGGGTCTTTGAACTGGGTCAGACCCTGGCTGGGTCTCAGTAACAAGGACCTGGATCCCCTGCTCAATTTATTGAAGGGGGAGAGAGAGTTGCTCTCTCCCAGGGAACTGACCCCAGAGGCAAAAACCGCAATTGAAAAAGCACAAAGGGCTCTGACTGAGAGACAGACTCATCACTATAAGCCTGAGCTGCCTTTCAAGTTCATTGTCCTGGAAACTACCACACTTACATGGTTTGATATTGCAGTGGATCAAAGGGCAGAGAGATTCACTCTTCATCATAGAGTGAATCTTCCTCTCCCACCAACGACCCAAAACTATCACCAAGACACAAGAGCTGATCTGAAAGGCCAGGGTAGGGCTCCGGGAACTGGCAGGTTGTGACCTTATGTGTATTCACCTTCCGGTCAGACTCTCTGGAGAAGGTAAACACTCCCCTGAAAAACTGACCAAAGAGATGTTTGAGCACCTGCTGCAGAGCAATGCTAACCTCCAGTTAGCTCTGGACAGCGACAGTGGACAAATTTCGGTCCGTCCACCATCAGACAAATTGTTTCATGAAGAATTCCACCTTAATCCTCGTGAGAAAAGAAGCCGAAGGCAGCTCAAAACTCTTACAGTGTTCACTGACGCATCTGGAGCATCCCACAAGTCGGTGATGACTTGGAGAAATCCACAGACTCAGCTTTGGGAAGCTGATGTTGAGTTTGTGGAAGGGTCACCCCAGATAGCTGAACTAGCTGCAGCTGTGAGAGCCTTTGAGAAGTTTTTGGAGCCAATCAGTTTGGTTACCAACTCAGCCTATGTCGCAGGGGTGGTGTCCAGAGCAGAGCAGGCAGTTCTCAAGGACATCGAGAACAAACATCTCTTTAGGTTGCTCTCCAAACTAATTTATTTAGTTTCAACTCAAGAACATCCTTTCTATGTGATGCATGTGAGGTCACATACCAATTTGCCAAGTGCAATTACACAAGGGAACCGCAGACCTGATTCCCTTGCTGCTCCAGCCGAAAAGGTACATCTTCCAGACATATTCCAGCAGGCTAAGCTGAGCCACCAGCAATACCATCAAAATGTGCCAGGACTGATGCATCAGTTCCAGCTAACATGGAGTCAGGCTAAAGACATTTTGGCTACCTGTCCCAGTTGCCAGCTCCATTCCATGCTGTCGCTGGGTATTGGGGTTAACCCCCGAGGCCTTAGGACCTGCAAAGTGTGGCAGACAGACATTACATACATTTCCCAGTTTTGGTTGCCTTAAATATGTACATGTAAAGCATTGACACATACTCAGGTGCAGTTTATGCCTCTGCCCATGCAGGGCAAAAATCTGTGCATGCCAAACAGCACATGGTACAGGCCTTTTCAGTGCTGGGGATCCCTAGGGAAATTAAAACAGATAATGGCCCAGTGTACAAATCCAAGGAGTTCCTGGAATTTGTCCAGCAGTGGGGAGTGGAACACAAAATTGGCATCCCCCACTCCCCCACAGGTCAAGCTGTGATTGAGTGTACCCACCAGACACTCAAAACAAGCCCTAGCCAGGTTAAGTAGGTGGGACAGTGTGGATGTCGCCACAACAAAAGCTTTGTAAAGCTATGTTTACCATCAATTTTTTGAACTGTTCATTTGTAAACTTGAGTCCCCTGGTGGTTTGGCACTTTAACAGTGGTGATCAATTTAAGTTGTCACAGCATCCACCGGTCTTAATGAGGGACCCAGAAACCTGGCAGACCAAGGGCCCTTATGAACTTGTCACTTGAGGGTGCGGCTACGCGTGTGACCACCCCTACAGGCCCTTGTTGGATACCTCAGAAATGGGCAAAGCCTTTTGTTCCCAAAAACCCAGCCCCAGCAGAAGGAGATGGAAAGCAAGTGGCAGTCGCTTCCAAAAGAAGATGCCACTGGAAAGAGAAGAAACCTTCCTGTCATGTGTTTACTGTCCAGCAGACACCCACTGACTGTTACTATGCTTTAAAAATATTTTTCCTTTTGGTAAACCTACCTCTCACTCAACCTCATGATGAGCCCTATCCCAATTGTCATCTTGTTCATGCGGACTGGTTCAGTGAATTGTTCAAACGCTGGGGACTCACGGGGTGGGGAGTTCAATTGTTAAACTCTGCTTTGAACTTTATATAATTAAAAAGGGGGAGATGTTGTATTGCATTAAGCTAGTTACATTTACACTGGAATGGTTTCTCCCTGTTGCTCCCCCCCGGGTCTGTAGCATGTCGGATCCTTCCCCTCTCTCCTCCCATTTGGTTTCACCCCATTGACTGTAGGCTACCCTTCCCCACCCCCTTACCCCCAGAATAAAAGTTCCTGCCACTTCCTGCTTGGTCTCATTTTTTTCCCCCCTGGAAAGTACCATGAATAAACTGAGGGATGGTGTCCCAGGAAGAGAGAGCCTTCTTCGTCTTTTCCCTTTGTCCTTGCCATACCCCTCCCTCCCCCAGTGGACTGCAGCTAGTCGGACCATTTTCCAGAGCTGGGAACAAAAGGATTATGGCACAGGAGAGAGTCCAAAGGACTGCTCATCCCAGCTCATACATATCTGGATTTAAACCAAGAGAATGACCTCTTGAGACATCCATTTTTCTCTAGTGACTGAGGAGAGATTTTACACAAAGTCCAGATTCCAGAGTGGAAGTCAAAATCAGGTGTGTTGAATTTTACCCTCAGTGACCAGATTTGTGTGAACAAAATTACGTTACTTTCATTAGATGTATCAAAAACAGCTAATGGAGCACCATTTATATTGAGGAGAGGGATCCTCGTAATACTATATATTTTCCGCTATTTTGTAAATATTTTAAAACATCAGAGACGAGTCTCTTCCCCAGTCCTGTAACTGAAAGTTTCCAGAACCCAGAGAAAGTGTGTAAGACTCTGGAGCACAATGAGCCTGTCTTTATACCAGAGAATGGGTAAAAGGGTACCTAGTTTTCCTATTTTGAGCCAAAATAGGAATATTGTTCTATATGAAAGGTGGTATGTATTAAGCTTATAACTAGAATATGAAAGCTCTGCCATTCAGTTGAACTCTTGAATCACTTCACTGATCTGTAGGATGGGGCTTCAGGAGCACTGGCTAAAAAGACGCATGATTTAGTGTCAACAGAAATCTGTGTTAGCTTGACAGCATAAACATGTGAAATTAATATGATTAGAATCGAGTATGTTCACACATTCAGGGTGTAAGAAGGTATTTGGTTTTCAAAAGCAATCAGATTTCTTTTAATCAAGGAAATTGAGGTAGTAAATGAAATTAATCTTGAGCCTTTATAAGCATCTGGATACAACAGCAGAAATTGCTTAAGTTGGATGGGAGAGCTTATGATCCAGTGACAAATTTGTCACTTTCTCCTTGTGAGGAGCTTATGAGAATGACAATTTCCTTTCAGCTAAGTTCCATTGTGAGGTGCTAATGGCTGGATCACAAACTCGCAAGGGAGGACAATGAGATAAAATTTGCCACACTTGTAGTTATTGTTTCCATAAAGATGTGCAGGGGGCTTGAAATGTGCTGGCTGATTTATTAATCACCATATTTAGTAGCTCTAGCCACTTAGTACACCGTAGTTAGATATCACAATGCAAGTAGTAATTACTATCAACTACTTTTCCAAGTTGCACAAAGGCATTTATTTTATTGACTAGGTACAGAAAAAGCCTGATAAAGTGAATGAAGAGCTTCTTACAGATGGAACAACAGGAAGAAAAGGAAAGGTGGAATCAATTGCAAGGTAATGCATAATTTGCTTCTAATTCAGCTGTTCTAGGACATGTATTATTACTCATAGCAAGTAAATTTTCTTACTTGATAGTGACACAAATGTGTAAAAAGGCTCTCGAAGGCATTTATAATGTAAATAAAAAGGGGGAAAGACAAGTTATAATGTCTTGTAAATCTCTTTTTTATTCCCTTCTTAATCCCTCCTTTGCATTTCCAGTTTCTCTTCATTTTCTCCTTTGGCTATTTTTTTTTTTATTTTGCTGTGGCTGGGAATCAGTCTCAATGCAAAAATCTCAGCCAGTTTTGTGGTACTCAGATATGTCAAACTGAACACCAAAAAGCAGGCCAATGCTGCTTGTCTGTTCCTAGACTTAATTTATGAAATCTCAAGAAGTGTTTTTACATCTTACTTTAAAGTTTTTCTGTAAGTAATTGTAATAAGCATCTCAAGCATTACATTTGGGGCTAATACTTTTGTAGAACTTCTAATTTGCTGTTGTGAACAAGACTCAAAAAAGGTTTTCTTAAGTTTTTAGTAGCTTGGGCAATGGTTGTCAGTCACAGACTGCTTAAGAAAATATAGAAAATGCATAGCAGTTCTACTTTATCTACTAGTCACTTGGCTCCAGTCAGTCCTGTACACACACATCTTTTGGTAGATCCAGGATTGGCTTCTGTTCCATCATCAAAATGTCTCATAATAAGGCCTCTTGTGCCACAAGTACCTACAGACCTAAGACTAAATTGAGTCTCTGTTGCTGATTTTATGTTTATCAACATTTATCCACAGATGATTTTACTGTTACAATATAATAGAATTATATAATGTTAGGTTTGGAATGCCTTAAAAATAATCTAGTATCAAGCCCCCTACCATGGGTAAGAACACCTCCCACTAGACCAGCCTGTTCCAATGTCTAACCACCCTTGCACTAAAGAATTCCTTCCTTCGATCTAACCTAAATTCCCCCTTTTTCAATTTGTACCCATATTGACTGGATTCAGAAACCCTCCCAGACTACATGCTACAGTACTACAACTCTCAAAAATTTCTTCCACACTCCACTCACATTGCAACACAAAGGTGCCTCCTTTGAAGAATGATGTTAGTTGAAGGAAATTTTTCATTGACTTCAAGCTTCCCTCTTCTAATTGGCTGCATCAAAGGATGTATGTGCAGAGATAAAAATCTTAACTTCCTCTAAGAAGGTTACAAGGCCAGAGATCTCTCAGTCTTCCAGGTCTTGCCTTTTATCACAGTGCCATTCATCATGCTCTGAGCTTGGCTGGACCAAGGAAGGAAGCTCCTCACCCAGTGAAGTTTATTTGCTCTTCCCAGTGATTCAAGGTTGTGGCTGAAGGGCATGATTTGAAGCTGTCAGCCTCCTGCCATCTAGGATCTTGTCAAATACCCTTCCTTCATTTTCCAGAATGAAAAGAATATCCACCAGCATACTGTTCACTGCAGGGACCCACGTGTGCTCTAACATGGGAGATGTGCACGCCACTTTGCCCAAGCCCTTTCATGCTTGAGCTGCCCTTCTCCAACTGACTGCTTTTCCCACGTGACCTTGCAGGTCAGCCCAGCAGCTTTGGGAGATTCCTGCTTTCTGTAAAACTTTGCAGAATCAATATTTTCAAGATCCTTGCATCAAACCCCGATTTTCTTTTCTCACATGTGATGGCTCCTTTATAAAAGCTTGACGTTCTTTCAGTCCTGCTATCACTAAATATAAGACATGAGACAAAAAGGAAGAAAGAAGACAGACTGCTTGGATCTGTGAACTGCAGTCTGTTTAGCCTTTGAGAATACAGTGCTGGTTGAGAGCTTGTCTGTCTTCTTTGAAGATGCCATACCATGCAGACAATGCCACTTCATTGATGTCTCATTCTTTCACCATGCCTGAGTGAAAAGAACATGGGTTTCTCAAAAGATTATTCACACCACTTAAACACATTTCAGCCTCTCAGCTATTTCTAAGGTTTCAGCTTTGTATCAGTGGAGTGATCTGAATTCTTTTGAATACATTGGAGATCTGAGACGTGTCTCATTTGCTCTTAAAGATTATGAGGATACCTATTTTTACACTTTCTAAAGGATACTTTTAAAAGGGATATAACCAGAAGAAAAAGTAGCAGGAGTGACTCATGCAATCTAAGTGTGTGAGGAATGACTCACCTCACAAAAAGGACTATTGAGGTAAATTTCCAACAGTATCAAAGGGCTTGAAAACCATTTGATAACTGTAACCAATCTGGCTCTGCAGTTCTGAGATCTCTGAAGCAGTGCCTGAGGGAGACTGCAGTCACCATCCCTTGCCTCTGTGTGCTGGAAGGCACGTGATTAAAAACCAGTCCTGGTAGACTTTGGTATTCAACACAAGCAAAGAATGCTGTGCAGCAGAAACAGAAACCTCTGTGCAATGTACCTCAAATACACAGGTTAGCTTATAGGGAGATAAATCAGAGTAATCCGAAGAATTCAACAAGTGTTACAAAAAACACTGGGAAATCCTGTCACCACAGACCTCTGAAGGTTGAGTATTCAGGGAAAGGCTACAATTCTTCAACCTTGCAATTTGCTGTTGGGGTGCACTGGGCTAAATATGTGATTTGGCCTTGTGTGGCCATCTTTTTCTTATGCTCAGTCTGTATTTTAGAGGATATATTCAGTTTAACTACCTATGGGGCTGTGCAGACTTCCTTCACTTCCAGAATATACATGGGTTGTTCTGTTGTAGAATGCATGTGGATGAAGCTTGGAAAAGAACTGGTTCTGATTTTAAAAAGTACTAGTTCTCAAGATACCCAGATCCTGTATTTCTGATTTTTTAATTATTTTTTTTTTTACTTTGATAAAACATGGAATTCTTGTCAAATTTCAGTTCTGTTTGAATGGAAAAGCTGGAGAGTGCCAGTTGTTTTTGTATTGCCATTGTTTGTCCTGAGTGACTGGGTATGACATTTTGCTCCCAAAAGGTTGTGGTATCATAGGTGTGTGCAGTGGAAGTAGAATGTAAGTGTATTTGTTTACTGCAGGACGTGTATTTCTTTTGTGTATATTTGTATTTTTGATTCTCTGTGAGCTTAATGATAATTTTGTAGGATTTTTTTTCTGCTGAATGTTTATTTTATATAATTATTTATAATAATTCTTAGATTTTCAGAAGAAACTCCAACAGATGAGAAGGAAAAGAAAAGTGATATTCTTAACATTTTTTCTGTTGCTTCAGGCCATTTGTATGAGCGTTTTTTAAGGTAAGGAAAGGTAAAAGGAGAAACAAGGATTTCATAGCAATACTCTACATTTTCTTAGTATAAACTAAGCAACCTAAAGAAACTGACTTTTTAAACAACATCCAAATAAATTTTCAAAACAAAGAAAAGTTGTATACAGTGAGGACTAAATTAATCTTTAAGAACAAAGTGATTCAACTTATAGATGTTCAAAAATACCATTATCCTTTGAAGACAGAAAATGTCTTTCATGTGTGAAGTAAAAACACAAAAGATGAAGTTCAGCCCCTCTGTATAAAGACAAAAGAAAGTAACTTCATTAGAGTTGTATCTATTTGTGTTTAGTTCAGACTGGATTTACTACATGCACGTGTGGCCTTATTTATCTCAGGGTCCTTTCAATGAGCAGTGATTGCTGTTATGGAATTCTTGCAGTGTTTCCTGATCTTTTCACAACCATCTCTCTTACTTTTTCTGATTTGAGCACTGGTTTAGTGATTTGATTGCTGAGTCATCTGAAGTTTGAGCATCGTTTCTTTCCTTCAGCCTGCAACCACCTTCATAAAGGGCAAGACATTTTTATTTTAAAGGAAAAAAAGTTATCTTAAAACATCCTACCTGCTGTTTTGTCTTATTTTTGAGTTCATTATGCCTTGATTTCTACGGCAGCTTTGACCTCTTGTAAGTTTGTAAGGCACTGCTTATCTGTCTGGTTGCACCAAACAAAGGCCACAATAATGAAAAAGAATTGAACCCAAAATAGTGATTCTTACAGTTATTCAGGGTTTTCAGAAGAGGATCTGACTTGAACTTTGCTTTTTTTCTTTTCAGCAGCCTATTAAACTCAACCAATAAATTCTAAGATAAGTTATTTCAGTAGCCAAGTTAATATAAGGCACTAACCATTATTCTAATTTTGTCAGGCACTTCTCCTAGAATAAAACATGTTAATAGATCCACTTTTGAAATTGTTCCTTTTACTATTGCTTAGGCAATCTGGATCAAATAAGGCCATCTCAACGTGCCCTTGAACACATGCTGTTTAAAGCTTTTAATTAGAAGTAGATAAAAATTTCAACTTAAATTGGGTTAAAGAAATTATAGTTAGAGAGTTTTAGTATTTTCTAAGTTCAGTTGAAATTAAATGACCTGTGTGTATTTGTTTGTTTAATGTAGACTTATATTTCCACAGAATTATGATGCTTTCTGTCCTGCGTCATACCAAAACACCAGTTAAATTTTGGTTTCTGAAAAACTATCTCTCCCCAACATTTAAGGTAGGAGGAACATTATCCTCTTTTTTTTTTCTTAAAATTTTAAGTAATTTTTTTTAAATTGCAATTGACTAATTATGTAATTCAAATTTAATTTTCACAATGGAAAATAATCCCTGAATCTATTAAATACCAGTGATAGGTATAAGGTTCTTCTCTTCTGAAACATGAAGCCTACTGATAAATTATAATTTATTCTCTTCTGATAGTCTCCAGGAGCTTGCATGAAATGCTATTTCTGTTGGTATAGCTGAGGATTGTGCTAAAACTAAGGGATCATTTTAAAACAATAAATTATGTAGTCAGTAAGGCCAGCACAGCTGCAGCTGCATTGGAGCATTCATTCCTTTTCCTTTTGAGTCCTTGTGTGTCTCATGTATGTGGACCTGAGCTCTTCTTTTTGCTCTTCTTCTAGGATGTAATTCCTCACATGGCTAAAAAGTATGGGTTCAAGTATGAGCTGGTCCAGTATAAGTGGCCCCGCTGGCTTTACCAACAGACAGAAAAACAAAGAATTATCTGGGGCTACAAAATTCTTTTCTTGGATGTTCTTTTCCCTTTGGCCGTGGATAAAATAATATTTGTCGATGCTGACCAGGTAAGAAAAAATAATGGCATATAGCTGTGTGAGGAATTTGGGCTTAAATTGATCCAGTTTCATTCTCCGTGGCCATTTTATTTAGATGTTGGTCTCAAAAAACTGCTGCAGTTGTACAAACAGAACCAGTGCTGTTGCAGAATGTAAATGTAAATGTAAATTTTACTTGTCTTCAGTCATGTGGACATTGAGTTTCCCTACACTGAGTTGTCCTAAATTGTCTGGGTGGAGAGAAAGGCACCTGGAGAGATGTGTGTGATTGTAAAGGCATTTCACTGAAAGCATATTTGAGTGATTCCATCTCTGGGCTGATTGTGAGAGTTCTCCACTATGGCCAGTGTCTGAGGTGATTTGGAGCATTTCTAGATGGCTGAAATTCTCCAAGATTAATCCTATCTTTATTTTAAATTTGCATGCATTCCTTTATTCGGGAATGAACATTGTATAATGTACTGAAAGGCAAAGTGCTGTCTCAGGTGAAGAACTGAAGAGTTTATCACGAGGTTATTAAAAACCTTAAGACAATTCTGATTTATTTTGATCCTTTTCCAAAGCTTGAGAATAAATTAAATTTAGTTGTAGCAATGCAGACTGCAGCTCTCTGCAATTTCATCTGGATACACCATCTGGGAACAGAGGTTGTCTGTCCTAACTACTATAAGGACTTCTCTGTGCTCCCAAATTGCTAAAACTTTTCTTTATCACTGGTAAATTAGATAAGTGGGGCTTGATGGAAGAAGGATTGATTAGCAAATAAAGGGCACTTGTGAAATGTCATTAAAACCTCTTTTTGAAAGTACTTTACCATTAGATAAAAGGATTTTTCAAATGATGCAATAATTTTGGAGTGCCCAAGTTTGGTAACAAATAAGGAGGATTCTTTACAAGGGACATGATTGGTAGATTTCAAAAGTTATGTTTTTTAATTAAGGAATTTTATATTGTGCAAGCAGAAACACTGGTCTGTGAAATAAAAAAAAAATACTGTCAGTTTTAATATAATTTACTCAATAAATGTGTTACACAGATGGTCACTGTTAATAATATAATAAAAAATAATACATAATATTTTTCTTGAACAATAATTTGGTAGATATCTCCCAGTGGAACAGTTTTTCTATAACCTACTGTTGTAGCATCTGAGGGTTTTTTTTAATTAAAATTAAACACTGTAAAGCCTGCTGCAATACCTACCCTCATAGAAACACTACTAAATTATAAAAATGAACATATTCTTGTTTAGATTGTGAGAAGTGACCTGAAAGAACTCAGAGACCTAGACCTAAATGGAGCTCCCTATGGATACACTCCTTTCTGTGACAGCCGCAGAGAGATGGATGGGTACCGCTTCTGGAAATCGGGATACTGGGCTTCACACCTCGGGAAAAGGAAATACCATATTAGGTAGGACAACCCCTTACACACTTCTTGTGCAGTTTGTGAATTTGATTAAAATCTAGGTGTTGGTGTTGATCACTGAGGCATTCAAGAGCCAGTCTCAGTAAGAGATGAATAAGGCAGGAGTTCTGATGACATATTGATTTCACCATTTTATGGTAGTTTCAGCCACTTAGTAAAGAAAAATATTCCTTCAGGATGGGAACATGTTTTACTTTCTTGTTACTTTTATTACTGTTATCTAAAAGAAGGTGAAACACTCCCCCCCCGCCCCACCCCCCGAAATCTTACTCCCTTTTTTAAATCTTTTGTTCCTTTTAGTGCCTTGTATGTTGTGGACCTGAAGAAGTTCAGGAAGATTGCAGCTGGAGACAGGCTTCGGGGCCAGTACCAGGCTCTTAGTCAGGACCCAAACAGTCTGTCAAATCTAGATCAGGTATATATGGCTTTGAGCATTTTTGGGTTTATTTTCTTGATCTTTCTCAGTATCTATGGAGTATCTTGTATCTCAACATAAATGTTACATAATTCCAAAACTATTTGCCATTTTCTACTGGTTTTGCCCATTTCCAGGAGTGCATCTGAGCAGAGTTCGGAAAACTGAACACTGATGACTATTTTTAATTTAAAAAAATGAGGAAAAACCCCAACTTACAAGACTTTTCAGCTTTATTTGTAGTTGTTCTGTGTGCATTTATGTTTTTTCTGATGATAACTCTATATTCTGATAATGGTAATTATATTCTTGTTTAAAAATAGTTTATTTCCTTTTTCTTCTTTTTTTTCCATTAACGTAAATTAAATTTTCTTTTGTAAGTTAACTGCAAATGTACTCTGGTGGTTGCTGAACATGGTCACCCTGGGGTGGCTGGAGTTTGTCTCACGTTGAGTGAACCTCAGAAGGCTTCATAACTGAAATTGTCCCTACTTTTGGTGTTTTCCTTGTGAAATTACTAAAGCACAGAAGATTTTTACCTGCCTCTAGCAGCAACAGGATCCCATGGTAGCAAAGCCCACATTGCTCAGTGCCTTTCCACACCCCTGTTCTGCAAGCAAGTTTCTGTCTTACATAAGGACATTATTGCCATTTGCATTTTTTTTTCCCAGAAATTAAATTTGAAAATAGCAGTTGTTACAATACTGGACAAAGAAAAGTGGAAATACAGCTACACTAAAATCTCAGACTAGACTGGACACCTGGAGCTGAAGCAGCCTGTATCTGTATGTTAAGAGCAAAAGGCTGATATAACAGCAGCAGAGTTCACATTTTCCTGGACAACAGAATGGATTACTGGCCCTGATGACACATGCAGAGTCCTGATGTGATAGAGCTGTGTGTTCTCCAAACACAGTCTTACCCATGTACAAGGTGTCTTTCAGAAAGACCTTTTCTGAAGTTACAGGGTTTCAACTATAACACTGGTTTTCAGAAAATTGCTTTTATCTAAAGTTCTCAAAATATTAAAACTTCTCATTTTAAGATAGTTTTATTTCCAATTATAGCTTTAATACATGAGAGCATGTATCTCATGTAAGCCTATTGGATCAAATCAAAAGCCACTTAAGGACCAGATGTTAAGGTAGCTAAAACTTGGCAGAATGGAATTGGAACTACTTTGGAAAGTGAATATTTAAAAGTAACGTTTTCATCATAATCTGGTTTGATTGTATTGATAGGAACTACTTGCTAACTTCATTGCTACTTCTTACACAAAATACAGAAATACTCCTGGAAATACAAACCACAGTGCATGTATTTGAGAGCTGGAGAGCTTTCATCTACCAATAAGGATGCATTATAGCTCTTCTATTACTATTTTCATTTTAAATACCTGTCTGGAGTGCTCACTGCCCTTTTCAATGAAGCAGCAATCTCAGCTGTCTGCTAATCTGCCGGCAGTGCCATCTTCATGGGTGGTAGTTAAGGTCCTTAAACCACAAAAGAGAAGTAGATAGAAGGGGAAATGGTGAATTTAAATGCCAAGGAGAATAAGTATAGAACTCCTAGGGAGAAAAAAATTACACATCATAAAAACTAGACTTCCAGTACAGTAATTTTGTTCAGCAGGTTTTTTGTATTCATTCTTTTTTTTTTAATTTACTTTAAATCCTGAAACTAACAGCTGACTTTCTACTTTTTACTGCATGTAACAATTTTTAAATTCACAGCTTCTAAAAGTACTGTAGCAACTCAGGAATTGTGATTTCATTTGGAAAGTCAGAGAGGCACAACAGAATACAAGTCTCTCCTCTTTTGGAATTGGAGATAAACCATTCCAAATGGTGATAAACTATCTTCCAAAAATTACACTTTTTTTTTTAAAAAAAAAAAGCATTCCAATGAATGTTGAATATCTTGGCTCTCCATATGCTTATATTTGATGTAATTTTTCAGTACTTATGTCTATATTTGAATTAAATTACCCATCTTTCATAATGCAGCAATATGGGCTATTTTATTCTTTCATGTTAAGCAATGTGAATTGGCAAAATAAGATGTGACTAATACTTGACACTAATACTGACATTTCTTCTAAAATATAATGTAGGAGTTGCACACGTGAGGGAGCTTATAAATGGATGTACCAGTTATTGCCCCTGGTGTTTGTAACTCTGGCCAGAGTAGGTGCAGCAAGTGACTGCCTGAGGCCTTTCTTATTTATAAACAGTGTTCCCTGCATTCAGCCAGGTCTTTGTTCAGAGTTTTCATGATGAGACTACCTATGCAATAAAGGTAAAAAAAAACCAAAAACAGAAGTGAAGTAAGGAACATGACCAGAATAGCAGTTAAAGCTTTTCCTTCTCAAGCTCATGTTTTTGGAATCCATTTTCCTAGAAGTTATCTCAGTTTAGAGTAGTGGCATAATCCCGTGTTATATGTTTTTTGAGTTAGGGTGCTTTTTTTTCAAATTTAAAGAATGGAAAGCTGGTTTGAGTTTTGCTTTTAGAAGTATTTATGGTATGACAGGCAGTATCTGAACCAGGGGTATGAGACAGAAGTACTGCTTATGTCAAGCTAAGGGACAACAGATGTAAGGACCAGAAAAAATTGCTTGACAGATGAGAGGTGAAACTGGCCATCAAAATGAGCATGAATAAGTATTGAATCTACTTGGAAAAGAGCTAGGTGAGCCCTTAGAAGAAAATGTAAGAACAATTTGCAGAAATGGTAATAGCAAAAGTACTTTTAAATAGCAGCTTGATAATCGCTTACATTACATTCAATGCTAATATATGATTCTACAAAATGTGTGCAGGATCTTCCCAATAATATGATTCATCAAGTAGCCATTAAGTCTCTCCCTCAGGAGTGGCTTTGGTGTGAAACCTGGTGCGATGATAAATCCAAGAAAAAGGCTAAAACAATAGACCTGGTGAGTTGATCCTGACTTAAATGAGTTGTACAGATTAACAACTTTGCTGTGATTTCTGGGGCTTTTCAGGTTAAGTGTGTGTCATGTCATGAAGGCAGCCTTGCTGAAAAGTACTGCAACATTCCATCCCTTCCCCTGAAACATTTTCTCCTCTGAGACTTTCCCAACTTGCTCTGTACCAAATCTGCCTAAATTGAAGGCAAAAACTGTACTAAATTAAGTGATGTTGTCTCTTAACCAGATGGGATTAAGGCTCTTCATGCCCATACATGTATTTTCCTTACAATTTCTCCATAGCCAAGTAACTGGAACTGTGAGGAAGTGCTGTTGCTTGGCTCTGTGGGCTGCTGTCATTCTCCCCACATAGAAGGTTCCTTGAGAACCTTAACATTATCATGGTTTTCTTGGTGTGGTTCATTGCTATAAACAGGAGATAAAGCAAAGTTTTAAAAGTATAATGCTCAGGACACTATCCAAGTTTAGAAAGAAGAAAAATTTCTATACTGTCTATACTATACTTCTATTCTTTCTTTGGGAATAGAAGCAGAGACAAAAATATTTTTCCTGTCATTATTACCCCCACCCAATTTTTCCCCCCATTTAGATTTTTTGACAACACACACACACTATTTGTGATGCTTTAGATACAATTTGAAAGAAAAACAGTTTTGTATGTAAATAGTTTTGTTTTCTTTGTGTCTTTACAGTTGTTAGAATGAGTTTGTGCTCTAAAGACAGGTGCTCTCTGTTCAAAACCCACTTCAGGTTCAGTTTCAATGTGCCAATGTCAATCTTGCCATTTAGTCTAAATCTTGGTCTTAATCTAAATCTTAGTAGTCTTGTGCCAGCCATGTCTGTGCTATACTTACAGTCAGCAAAAAGAAAAGTATTTACAATTCATTTGAGCTAAATTCTCTGAAAAGGTGTTATTTCCACATTTGCTTTGTTTACATCTAATGTTTTAAACTTTCAGTGCAACAATCCCCAAACCAAAGAACCAAAACTAAAGGCTGCTGCCCGGATAGTTCCTGAATGGGTTGATTATGACTCTGAGATCCAAAACTTAATACAGCAGATTGAAAGAGAGAGGAAAAATCTAACATCATTATTTCAAAAAGGTAATTTACATGCATATTCAGCTGTTAGCTTTTAAAAATTAAATATTAGTCTAGTTGAAATTGAGATTGGGGTCAGTAGGCACAAATCTTTTATTTGTGTAATTTCCCTTTTTCTTAGAGAAATGGTGTGGGGATTGACAGCTGTGTGATGCCTCTTTACACAGGAGTTTTGCGGACAGGACAAAACCTCTTGTTTCATGCCAGAATCTAAGAGAAAGCTCAGTGGTGTCCTTTTCCTGGACCTTGAACACAACCAATAGTCACACATAATTTTAGCCACAAATATTAAATAAAGCACATTAGCTTAGACTTCACTTGGATTATCTAAAGCTCATTAAGCAGTAGAGAACTGAGAATTAATTTGCCTCTGCATCTCTCAGTCTAGGCTTACCTATCCAGGCCTTTTTGCACTAGACTAAATTCTATTTTAGTTAGTCTAGGGGTGGGTTTTTGGTTTCTTTGTTTGTTTGGGGTTTTTTTCAACTAAAATTGTTTTAAACTGAATTAGTTAAATAGCATGAAAAACCCAGACAAACAAAACCCAAAACAACCAAACACACATACAGGACTCCCAATAAGACTTGACTTCTTGGACTAATGTGAAACAAAATGAAAAGATGACCTCGGCTCTCAGTGTCTAAGAAAAAACTTAGCAGATAAATATTTTAAAGTCTTAAGTGGAGGAACAAATTCACTTTTCCTTATAAAGAATTCTTAGTGGGTTTTGTTCTTTGTGAAAGCTTCTGGTCAGCTTGTAGCAAGGCTCCAAAAATGAAGTTCATGTTGCTGAACTGACTGATTAGCAGGAAGAGGAAAGTAAAGGGCTTTTTTCACATCTTACAAAGCCAGGCACTGTCTTTATGTAACTATTCTGTGTATTTTTCCCCCTTTGGTTACAGCTCTCAAGCACGATGAACTCTAGCACAGCCTGTGACCAGAAATGGTGACAGCTCCAGCGTCTTCTGGGAAGGACTGAATGGAATTTACAGCTGTTACATTGACACTATTTGCAACATTCTTTAATGTAAAGTCAAATATTTTATAACTTAAAGTGCTATTTAAAACATTTTAAATGCAATAAAAAAATGAGAGCTATACAGGTACCTGGGAGTTTGGGTTGTTTTAACTGGTATAGAGCTGCTTTCCCAATGGCTTTGGCTTTTCTTTTCCTTCTTTAAAGTACAGATTGCCCAGAGGACTGGAATATGAAGATGTGTTCAGCATTGTCAGTCTGGGAGGACACACACATTAAATATGTACTTGAAAACTGTTTTGTGCATATTTCATGCATTAGGCTACTGTGTTTAAATATCAAAAATTTTGGTTATATGCCCATAGTTTTGTCTCTCAAAAAATGCTGTGGTCACAAGAAAGAATTCCATAAAAAATAAGATGTCTAATTTAGACAAAGATAACTCCATGTGGAACCTAAAGCAAGGAATAACACTCTTCATTTATTATGCAGGATTGCTGCACTCTTACAGATTTTTAAAACTAATTTTTGATTCTTAGGCTCCTTTTGGTCACTTAAATAGTGTGTGATAAAATTTCGTTATGGTTTTGGTTGAGGTGATTTTCCAGCCAGCATACATTGCATCAGAAGGTCAGTAAGTGAAAGCTGCTTCTACTCACTTTTGATGATCCTCATCCTGTTTATAACTGAAAATAAAATAATAAAATATGTGAGTATTTTTTTTACTTTATCAGTGGTGTCTCCTGTAATTTTCTAAACCTGTACTCACAAAACTGTTGCTTTAATGGGATACTGACATTTTGATCCCACAAAAATTGCAGTGAAAAGTTCTTGCAATACACGTTATTTGAAAATGGGGAATTTGTTTCTTAAAGTGAAATCTAGTGCCTTAAATACAGACCCTGTTGTTCAGGCTGTGCTGGTTTCAAAATGGGATTGGATGAGACCACACATTCTTTTAAGTCTTCCAGTTTAAATGCTTGAAATTATAAAAGACCAGGTAATTTGCACTGAATGGGTGAATCAGTAAGGATTGCACATTATTTCCTTAGCAAATAATTGAATAAACAATAAGAAATTAAGCAGATTTTGTATCCATTGTCATTGTCCTTGGCTGGTGGTTATTTACAGTTTCTTACTGTAAGAGCAAATAGTTAAAATCACATATTGCTGATATATTTCAAGCCTTACTACTAAGGAATGTAAGAGATGCAGATTTTTTTATGGCTCTTAATATTTCCTGCAGTTTTACCTTCATGTATTTTGAAGAGTTTTTAACATGTCACATACAGATTTTTAAATGTCTTCCTTTGTATGAAGTACCCAATGGATTATTCCCTGTGTAACCCAATAGCAAAAGTCAGTAATGCCTAATGTCAGTTCTCTTTATGTCTGTCCCATTTCAGTGCAGGAGCTGTTTTGTCATGCTTTTTCTCTTAATTACTTCAAGATATCATGCAGCAAGTCAAACATACTTGAACATAAACTTTAAGTTGATTTTTTGTATCATAGAGATGGACTTTAGCAGCTGCCTATGCACCGTTAGTATAAATTTCATGCACAACAAGGAAGTAACTGATTTCCCATAGCAAAGGACAAAACCCCCCTACCGTAATTTAACTGTTTGCTGCATTATTTTATTTCGTTTTAAAAATATTTTTCTGAGCTTATACTTCCATCCTGCTGCCTGACCCTGCAGCAGCATTTCACATGGCTCTGCCTTGGTATTCTAAGCTTGAAGCATATATTGGAAAATTTGCTTTAGGACAGAAGTTAAAGGTTCTTCAAGAAACCTTAGTTCTCTAATTATGATTATCTGTGTGAGAACATTATGCAGTATAAAAAGTGGATAATTCATGTTCATTTTCTCTGTAGCATCTTGTTCTTTTTAAAATTGGATTACCTTTACTGGCTTTGAAAAAATAAATAGTTCTTTAAATACTGTCTCCTTGAGATTGCTTAAATTATTAGAATTTTATAAATGTAATTTGCTGGAGATATTTTGAAGATGTAAAAGGTTTCATACGATTTTCTACAGTGTTTTATATATTTGTACAAAATCTTCGAGTGTTTTTTTTCCTGCATAATACTACTTACAAAGAAAGCTCTTTTTTTGAGACATACAATACTTTATAAAATAAGAAAGGTCACACATATTTTTAAAGATTTCTTTAAGGCAGCACTTTGAGGCATTAGCATGTCATTATGTTGTTAATACTAAATCCATGGATTGCCTATGTTGTACAAAATATTAAAAGGTATCACTGGAGAAAAAAAGGATTATTTTCTCTTCTCCCTTTTTGTATTACACAATAACCATTCCTTTTGTATTCCTTTGTGTAACACAATAACCTACTTGGTTAAAAGAGCCAAAGGAAAAAAAACCAGCAGCAAGTCCTCAACTGTCTTTCATCTATAGAAAGTGTATTTGCAGGGAAGCAACAGCAGTGTTCAAAACAAGGCCTCTGCTGTGAGCTGAGGTGTGGAGATGCAGAGAGAGCTTTTTTTTATTTCCAGTCTGTATGCTCTGCCCTGTGAAAGGGAAGAAAACACATCCTGGTTTAGAGTATTGCCAAAACACGGTGCAACTCAGTAAATAAGCAAAAGAATATTTGAACTATTCAAATGAAAGGTTTTTACAATTTATATTCCTATTACAGTATCTTTTCTATGTCTTGATCTTCTTGAGATCAGCTGGTAAGTTTAATAGAAAATTAACAAACCAGACATTAGTGCAGTATTGTTTATGAGCCAGAGCCTAAGTATTAAAAATATTTCTCAGTAAGGTTCCTTTTAACCCATTCCCTAAATCAAGTACTTGCCTTCAGTCTGAGACTTCATGGAATCACAAGACACACAGGCTGGAATGACCTCAAGAATCAGCTGGTCCAGCCTTCTTTGGCAAAAGCACAGTGCTGGCACCCAGTCAGGCAAATCTTAGTGTCCAGCATTGGGGAATCCAGCATTTCCCAGGGATATTCCAAGGGCTGGTTGTTCTCACCGTGAAATCAGCACTCTACACAGCTTCTACAATTGCTGTAGTTGACTTCTGTACATCCAAGGTTCTCCTGCACACAGAATGTGGCTGCTTCCTCCTCTCATCTCCTGCCTGCAGAAGTGCCCTGTGCATTTCTGCACAGCTCCAGCTTCAAACCTGAAAAGCAGGGTGAGGAAAGAATGGAACACAAATACACAGCAGTGCTTTCTTGTCATCATAAATATCTTTATTGTGAAAAATACCATAAAATAATTCCCACAGTTCTAGTAAAAACAGTTCTTGCTTTGTAGGTTTATGATTCCATATAAAGACATTTTATAATTTGAAACATTTGATAAATCTCTGGCTAGCTTTACTTATCCTTCTTAAAACATTGAACTGCTACTTAGTGATTTGCTGAGGGGAAAAAAAAAAATTATTCTCCCATTTATTTTGTTACGGCTTTATGGATAAAAGTGTGTATTACAGAGCAAACAATACCTTACAATAAGGCACTTTTAAATACAACTAACCTGCTATGCTATCCTGGCTAGTTTCCAGCAAAGCTCCTATAAATCACAGCCCTAAACAGAAGAATAATTCTTGTTCCAAACACTAGTCTGAAAACTGAAATGATAATAAGCATTAAGGTTTGGGTTTTTAAAAAAAAAAATGTAAGCTAACACATTTTCTGCATATGTCACAAGTTTGAGCTCTTCAGTTTGTAATTCACTTTGAATCTCTTTTAATACTGATCAATTATTCTATCAATATTTTACCAAATAAAATATGCTCCCTCCACCCCACCTTCATTTTAAAACAAGCTGGAAGCAAATTTATTGAAACTAAAAGAACTCCACAGAGAAAGTTTGCATCTACATACAGGCCAATGACAGGAACGATGCTTGATGCACATCTCATGGTTGATAAACTACCGAGAGATTTACTTCAATGTTCAGTTACTGAACATTATTGCACTACAGCCACCCACGAATAAATAAAAAGGCGAGTTCAGCTTCCGTGCGTGTTGCCTGCATCATTAACACTCAGCGTGGTACCAGCGCTTCATTTTCCAGAGTCATGTCAGGAAACGCAGTGCTGGAGCTGGAGAGCCTTGCAACGTAAATGGTTTCTTTTTAACACAACTTTGTCTTTGTTTCCAGAACACCTCAATGCCCTTCAAAACAGCACCAGGGTGGTAACACTTCTTGTGAACAGCAGCTGCTCAATCCCAGGAAAGCCTTGTTCTCCACTGTCGCTTTTGCTATTGTTTCTGAGAATCTGTCTTCCAACGGAAGGAATCTATAAACAGCAATCCCGCATTAATTATCTTCTTTCTTCTACTGACTACATTCAAGCCTTTTTGTTCTTAAAATGTAATTTTCCCATTCCCATTCATTCATTTTCAAAATGCACACGGTCCTTTTTGTTCCTGAACGCTCCTGGCCTACAGCAGCACTGTCCCACTGCCTTGGAGAAACTAACCCACACTGTTCCAACATCAGTGGCTTGTATGAAGAATTTACTCATGAGGGAACATCTTATTCCTTCTCTAGACAAAAAAAAAAAAAAATTAAACCCCAGGAAAGAATTCTCTCAGCTTGAGCTTTTAAAGCTGCACAAGGGCAGTCCTTTGAAAGAGGACTTAGTCCCAGCAGCCCCCTGGCACACAAGCACAGCTGTCTGTAGTCTTTACTGTGACTTCCCAGAGCCCAGCCACGCCTGCATGTACAAAATTGGGCACATTGCTCACATTGCTCATTCAACACTCATTTAAAAGCAGCCCCTGCTGTCATGAACAAGGCAATACAAAAGTGTTCCAATGGCTCACTCACAACCCCAGGGTTAGCACAGCTGGGTCAAGCTCACCCCTCAGAGCACAGGGCTGACAAGAGCCACAAGAGGACAGGACAGCCACCCTTCACAGCTACCTGCCCTGCTTTAGGTACTGCAAGCAAGCAGCAGGTGCACAGAGGCCAAGCCCAGAGGCAGCAGGTTCCTCACTGTGCAATCAGCTCTTGTGTCTGAGCCCCAGCCCCTGAGAGCTGTGCCAGCCTCAACTGCTCTGAACAGCCCTAAGCATCTCCACCAGTTCAAGCAAAAACATTTCCAATAGGTCACAAGCACAAGTTGAACTTGAAAAAAGTCATTCAACTTAGTGAACATCCAACACTGGAGTTTTAACAGGCTGCTGTGGTGGTTTTGTACCACCACAAACCATTAGAAAGCACCACACAAGCTCCTCAGTTTGAAGATAAATTTGTGAACACTGACCTTTAAATTGCTGTTGAAAAACATTTTACAAAGCCACATGGTCTTGCAATTATGTTGGTGAAGTACTTGAGGCAGGAGCCAGGGGTTCTGTTTCAACAGCAACTTCATCTACAGTAACAACCCCCTCCCTTTCAGACTGAAGGCCTTATTTGCTAATTTCATTTGTTTTACTGAGGCTGGTTAGGTTTTCAAGTGCCAGTAGTTGAAGCGAGAGAAGATTCCTATCAACTGATTATTGTTTTCCAGTTAAAACCCAATCAAGAGAACACTGATGAACTGTAATTCTTGCATTCCAAGAAAATGGCTGCTGATGAAACTCAGTAATTATGTCACTAATTATGACAGATGCAGTTACAGAATGAGAAGACTCCTCATTCCTACCAGCTGCAGCCCTGGTAACACCACACAGCGCATTCACACGACTCCACCAACTACACCAAACCCATTTTAAGTACGTGCATATAGAAGGAAAGTTAAAAACAGACTTTTGGCTAGTGGGAAGTGAGTCCCTCTTTGCACACAGCTGTCTCTGCAGTACCGATGCTGTTACACAAATCATAAAATTACTACAATTTCATTTTGTACTGACTCCCTGTTGCATCACCCAGCAGAACTGAAGTTACATTACAGGGTAAGGCTGGAGTTAATATCACATTCCTGCAGTACACACACATCACAACCTGTCTCAGTTCTGACTTTTTGTACAGAACCAACAAACTGCTGCAGAGTCAGGGAAATGTCACATCAAATTTTCTGCTCAAATCTCAAGCAGATATTTGTGTTAAAGTGCAAACTACTCAAAAACTGTACCTAAACAAACACCCAAAATTACATTCAGAAAAGAAATGTTTTGAAAAACAAGTCTTTCCCCCCACCCCCACCTCACTGCTGACAATTCCACCAAGGAAATCACCCCAGTTAATTTCAGGTTAGTGAACAACAAAGTGAACAGGTATTTCAGATACAGTTACTCCCAAGCACTCTGTCCAGAGCAATTGTTGGGACTGGTTCAGCACACAGCCTCTTCCCCACCTCTGGCACACCAATCCAGCAGGTGGTCACTTGGGTTTCCTCTTAGAAATACTGGGAGATGGATCATTCTGCTGAGCACAACCAACAGTTTGTTAACATAGAGACTACTGTAACTACCCTTGCCATGTTTATTAGGCCCCAATCCAGAAAAATATTTACATGCATTTTTATCTTTAAGCATATACTTGAGTTCTAAATTTATGTGTTGTCCTAAGTAGCATCTTACTGTTTTTTCCATCCGTAGGAATAAACACATCCTGCACATCCACAGCAAATACATAGGCAGCACAACTCCCATCAGTGTGAGCTTGTCAAGCTCATCACAAACCAAACCAAATGCAAGAAAAAAGGAGCTTTCTTCTAGTGCAGTAAGACTCTGGGTTAAGGACAACAATATAGAAATTAAGATTTTGGGTCTTGAATTGAGAGACTTTTTATTTTTCAATGAATTAAGTAAAAAAACAGCAGCAGCCACCAGAGAGAGTCTTGGCTCTAACTGAAGTGAAATTTGAATGTAAATGGTCCTCCTCCAGAACCAAAGGGGTTGAATCCTTGCCACGTATTCCAGCTCCTGTGGAAAGGGTTGTTGCCACCCTGCTGACTCTCTGCATCCAGTGGGTCCTCTCCCGCATCAAACTTCCGCCTCATTTCTGGAGGAAACAAAACCAAGGTGGAATCATGGCACAGTTAATAACAGAGTTTCCCTGGAGTACTTCAGTTGCTTTTATAATCTAAATGCAGTTTGCAAAAGCACTTGAAGCAGAAGGAGACACACATATCCTTGACATAAGTATATCCAGAGTTAGTCAATCCTAGAAATCTCTACAAGATGTTATCCCTAGAAGAGACCTTAAAAATATAATTTTTATTTGACTTTTAATAAAAGTCACTGAAACACAATAATTAGATTATATCTGACTTCATGCAATAGATTGGACACATGTATTAGTGCACTGCTTTCTCAAGACGGGTAAGGGCAGAAAGAGAAAAAGGGAAGCTGAAATGTTTGTTATGACTTACACTTTGGTTTTGACATTGATGTAAAAAAGTAAGGAAAAACGTGAAGCCACTGCATCATTACCTGGGTCAGTGAGGACTTCTTTAGCAGCTGCAATATCGATGAATTTCTTCTCTGCTTTCTTCTTTTCTTCCTCACTCTGGAAGTTATCAGGGTGCCACTGGGATGCCAGCTTTCTGTAAGCTTTTATGATTTCTTGCTTTCGAGCATTTCTGGGTGGATGAAATTACAGATAACTTCATTTTCTGACTGCTTGTATGCCACACTAATGAAGTTTATTTTAAACACTGAGACACTAATTAAGGGCATCAGGAGAGTTATGAGGTGCTGTTAACCTTCTGCAAGTGGCATTGAAGACTCTTGACACAAAACAAAGGAAACAAGTTACAACGTTAACCAAAAAAGCCTCACTCTCTCACCATCCATATGTTTCTCTTGGAAAGATGCTACTGCCAGTGACTCTGCAGAATATAGTTCTCAGTATGAGGAATTTACCATCAGATGAATAACAAAAAACAGATCAAACTAGTTCACAATTGGAAGGATGACCAATACTATCTCAACTTTGCTTGCTCTTCATTAGTAAAGGGAGCTGTTCAGTAGTCAGTCCTCACAGATTTTTCCAATCTATCACACTATCTGCCACAACTTTTGTTACTTTTTGTAATTCTTGCCAGTCTTAATTTCTTCCCCATTCATATGACTCAGGATCATCTATACTAAGAATTTCTTCCTAAATAATTTATTTCCTCTCTTCCTGCTGTTGTTTTCCCATTCTTTCTAAAGGAATTGTAAAATAAATGCCACTTTACAAGCTGAACACTAAAAATTAGTACATCAAGTGTGAAGATAGCGAGATAGAGAACAAAAATTAACACTCAGCAGAACAAATTCAAGTGATCAGCCCTAGAAGTTTAAATAACCACCTTTCACATCATCATCTCTGGAATTAATAACTTACCTTTTTACTCCCAGGATTTTATAATAATCCCTCTTCTGTGATTGCTTTAGCATTCTCTGGGCACGTTCTAGCCCTTCCCGAATCTGCTGGTCATTTTCACTATTGGCTTGAGCAGTCTCATAGTCTTTAATAGCTTTTATAAAAAAGTTTAAAAAAAATGTTACACAACTCTACAAACTTCCAGTTAAAGAACTCAGCCACCCAACAAACTGAACTTTTGTTATTGCCCATATATAAACAGCAAAGCTTTAATTTCAACTTGACATTTTTTGGGGTTTTTTTTCTAAATTATAAATATCTAATAAAACCTTGGAATAGAGGAAATTCACTTTCACATATGAATTAGGTAATTTCCTCTCTTTAGGTTCATCACACTTGTGGGAAATGAAAGAGAAGGGAGGGTACCAAGTAGGTTGCAACATTCTCTAGACGTTACTGCAGTCACAGGGATTAACATAATGAGTATCTAGGACTAGGATGAGGACACAGAAACCAAGAAGAAAGGTTCAGCAATTAGTACTTGAAAAGCTCACTGCACTTTAGTCCCATATTGTTGTCCAACTGAAGGATGAATTAACCAGAGTTTTTTAATTAACATTCATTCTTCTCCCCCAGTCTGCACTCAATCAACACAACAGAAAGTCTCTTCCTCTTCAGTGACTATAAAGACAGATTTCAGACTACCAGTAAGGTTATATCAGTAAAAGGCAAATAATGGCTTTTTTACACCTCTGCATGCATAATATGCAAACAGTTATATTTTAGTGTTTGGTTTTTTTTTTTAAAAAGGCATGCTCTCACTGCATTTTTCAGGAATGAACGCAAGTGAAGAAATTTTTAAGAAATTTGAGGTCTACCCTTCTTTAAGTAAATTCTATTGTTATTGCAAGTGCTTAAGACACCAAGTTTATATATTCTTTAATATCAAAATGTATCAAGGGAAGCAAGTCTTTAATGAGACTGCTCTTCTTTCACTGTTATAATCCTCAAGGTCTCATTCACAGATCCAAGTCTCTTAGGTTTCTCAAGTTAGACAAAGTACTTGCATCAGATTATTTCCAAGCAGATGCTATTTCTCAGCAGGTGTTACATTTGTTTTTCACTGTTCCTGAGCAAGACAGCAGGAAGTGCTAATGAATTTGTATTACCCAGACATCTGATACCACTGCAATCTTGCTTCAGTTACTGAAAAAAAAAATAATTTCCAAACAGTATTGCCAGAGCCCAAACAATTTCCTAGGCTACTACAAACCAAACAAAATTTCTATTCATTTTCACATCACAGGACACTGCCTTTGCTGCTTAAAGCATTTGGGCTTCTACTGGTATTTTTAATGATTTGTCCAGTCATTAAAAGAAAACCCAAAACAGGAGTGTTCACTAATATGTGCGTTGAATATATGCTAACAAAACTAATAAAAGCAGTGAAAATGCAGGGGTTTCATTATGCTGCTTTACAGCTCCAATAATTGTAAGCCCCACTGAACTTAATCTGCTTCAGGTAATACTAGGAGGGGCTAGCAGAAGAACATCCTGCCAAATGCAGGTCAGTGTTCAGCCTCACTGAGCACCACATCACCTACAGCCCCATTGTGGGAAACCTGCTCGGGGTCAACTACTTGCCATGACAGTATCAGATTTCTTTTCTTATTTTTTAAATTAACTTCCTTATTTAAGGACTGCAAACATTAAGCACAAGGGAAGGTGTTTCAGTGCTGCACACTGCAGAGGGAACGCATCCAGCACACTGAGCAAGTACACATTGCACTTTCTCTTTTTAGTTTTGATGGTACACTCCAGTGAAGGGATTTTCCTCTTTCAGAGAGCTAATTGTTCTCTCCATCTGAGGGGTGAGGGCTGGAAGCAGGTGGTGGAGCAAGATGGCAGCTTCATGACCACGAAAAGTTTGCTATGACTCCAGGAGACTTATTACTAATTCCTAGTATGTCAAGTGAGATGCATAATCAATTTTTTTTAATCACTATTGCTAAAAGCAGTAGTACCTCACAAACAGAAGAGTCACCGCTGCTTCTCACTGGCCTCTATTTCAGAAAGCTTCCTTTCATCCTGCTCCACTACATGAAAGGAACAAATACTTCCCAGTGCCACTTTCAATTTAAGTATTTCAGTCAAATCTCTCATTATTTCAAACAACAATTTTCACCATCTCTCAAAAGGCAATTATATTGTATCCCTAAACAACTTTACTGGCTTTGGTATCTTGCCTGAATTTTTCAAACAGAGACAGATTAGTTCTACATGTGGAATGATGGTAAATTTCCCATCAAACATGAGTAACTGCAGACAATCTACATCCATGCCAAGACTGCTAAGAGAAATAACAGAACCAGTTTATGCTCTTACTGAAACCTCTACAGTAGTAGAGTGGGGAGGAGAAAAAAAAAAGAAAACAGAAACATTTGTATGCTCTGACCAATTTTGAAACAGCAAGGAAGGTTTTTTCCTTTTCTAACAAAACCTGTGCTCTGTATAGACTCCTGTACTTATGAGGTATGCCAGAAATGGAGTCATTAAACATCTGTCTCTGTAGACAAGCCCTGGATCCCATGTGATTATGAAGTAATTAAAACCATTTCATGAGCACAGCTATACATAGTGAACTGCATCTTGAACACTTAACAATAATCACCTTCAAAGTTCTGAATTACAAGTACTTTGAAATTTCCTACCTTTAACAGGAAAATAGGTGCCTCCAGCTTGAAATTTTCTTTGAGGGAAGAATGAGAATCATTTTGCCCCTTTAAGTATAAGACTACAATTTTAATTGCTCTGGTGTTCTCCATGGCAAAGAGAAACCAGCCATCAAAGGATAAATGAGGACACCTCCAGGCAGATGTACATTAATGGGCTGTAATGCTACTGATGGAAGCTCTGCTGGAAGGCAGAGTGTAACGACAACCACCTCACTGCTGTCAAGGGCAGGAGGAAGGCACAGGAGATACTACAGAATCTGGAGAAGCACAGTTCTGCTCTAGCATGGTTCTTCACTTGGAAGCAGGCTAGGCCAAGCCCAGCAGGCACCAGCACAGATCCCAGGTATGTCCTCTCTGCTTCCTCATATCCTGTAACAGGGAGACATTTGTCCTAGCACAAGCCCAGGCTGGCTGTCTGCATCTGTGCAGAACCTTGCTGCAGAACTTTTCTTTCCTCTAATTTGTAACAGTTTAAGTCACCCTCCCCGGAGGTATTTAAAAGTGATGCAGATATGGCACTTGGGGGCATGGTTTAGTGGTGGACTTGGCAATGCTGGGTTAATGGTTGGACTTAAAAATCTTAGAGGTCATTTCTATCACTCCACATAATAGGATACATTGTACAGATACTCCCATGTGGAAAATGCAGCCTCGGGAACAGAATCTCTCTGAGCAACACTACAGAGATCCACAGAGGAGAAGCAAGAGCTGTTACCTACCTCTGCCCTCAGCACATGCTAGGGAATAGAACAGTATTATTTCACAGTGCCATCTCAAGACATGAAAATGGAGCTCTTAAAATGGATTTACATTACCCTAGCTCTAATTACCTTTTACTTCTAAATGCAATTCTCTGACATTGCTGATTATTTAAAATGTCTCTGAGTTGAGTAAGCTGCATCACCTCATAAAACATCCTGAACACAGTCCACTGTTCTAAGGACAACTCTGCTGTAGATAAAACAAGTACATTCCACTTACGCTAATCAAGACAAAATTACCACCAAGTATTTTTGTAAATCTGCAACTACTAGGGCTAATTAAGAATAACATAGCGTAGAATCAAAGTGCATGTTAAAAAAAAAAAGCCTTTGAAACACTGACTACGTTTTAAACATCCACAAAGTATGTGCCAGTGGCATACAAGCATACCTTCTTCATACATGTCTTCTAGCAAATAAGCTTCTGCTCTGTCTTTCAGGGCATTCACGTTGGTTGGTTCCAGCTGCAGAACTTCTGTACAAAGTTTGATGGCTTCTGTAGCCTGCTGATTCTAGAGAGGCAAAAGTAAAACCAAACTCATGTAGTTGTGGGAGTTTTGTTTCATGTTTGTCTTGAAGACATTTGCAGAGGGAGATAAGCAGAATTACCTTTGATAAGCAGTGACAGATCCTTTCTTTGGCACGAGTAGAATAAATTGGGACTTCTGGCTCAGTCTTCATTACAGAATCATATTTACTGATAGCATCTTCATACCTGTTTAAATCATAAAGCATAGTATCATGAAATGTAATCAGTATCTCAGTGTCCTGTGTTTTATTTAAAAACTCTTAAAATTCACAGATTGTCCCATCCTTCTACCAAAGGACCTTCCCTTTAACAGCCTTAAAGGTGAGGTGCAAAACAATAGCATGAAGAAAACTTGCAGGCACTTCAAGAATTACATCCCCATTCCCTTTTCTGTGCTGTGAGATAGAAGAACAGGCACTAGACCTGTCAGGCTTATGTGAAAGATAACGACTGCCATCCCTTAGCATGCATAACCAAGGATCTCCAGATTTGCCTCTTGTCCAGCATGACACTGCATTTCAAAATAAGCATCTCCCCCGCTGATACCTGAAGATGGACTCAGCTCTGTGCTCACAGTAAGAATTCAGACTAGCTGTACACTACAAAAGGTACCTATTCACAGAGGTACAAAAAGGCTCCCTATGTCAGTTTTCTAATCAGGCAGATATTTTCTTCTTTTCATCTTCCCAAGCCACACAGTAAAGTGTTATTTTGCTGTGAAGGCCCCAAAATGCTGAAGTTAAAAGGTTTGAGCAAGAAACAGATTACCTAAAAATGCAAAAGTGAGATTGGGTCCACGGGTTGCTACAAGCTAGAGAAATGCAAGCTCTCAGACTCCCCGAAACTGTACTGCTGCTGGACTAAATAAGTGAAAAGTGTACAAAGATATTTCTTGCTTAATAAAGCTGGCATCAGTTGTGCTTATTCACATTCCTGATGTACTTAATTTAAAAAAGCCACCTTGACAATGTCTAATGATTTGTTCGGGGTCCTTACAGCTGGATGTCGTGTGCTTGGAAACATAAAACTGAAGTAAAGCAACAACTACAAGAATACAGAGGCACTATCATTTAACAAGGTGCATAAAAGAAAAAAAAAGCTCATCAGTCAGAACCACTTCTGCCACCCAGGCACTACAGAGTTAAGTGGTTTTAGTCTTACAGTATGGTTCTTTCATCACAGAACAGCTGAAGTTGGAAGGAACTCTTGGAAATCATCTGGTCTAGCCCCACTGCCCACACAGGGCCATCTCTAGAAATCTGCCTATGACTGTGTCCAAAATGCTTTTTTTGCTCCATAACCCCCCTGGACAACCTGCACCAGTGGAAATGAGGCAGTGTGAAAAACACTTCCTGATGTTCCAAGGGAATTTCCCTTGGATGTTTAGTTTGCACCCATTGGCCTGATCCCATCACAGAACACCACTGAGCAGAGCCTTGCTCAGCCCTCTTTGCACCCTCCCTTCAGGTACATTGATGAAATCACCCTGTGGCAAAGAAGTCTTAGGGCAAACACTCAGCCACCCCAGCCTTTCCTTGCAGGAGAAAGATGCTCCCTGCCTCCAATCTTAGTAGAACTTTGCTGGACTTTCCCAGTAGCTTCATTTCTCATGCACTGAGGAGGCCCAGTGCTCAGGTGTGGTCTCATCAGTGCTAAGTAATAATATATGAGAGCCGAAAACTACCATCCCTATGTTTGTCTTACCACCTGCTGCAGAAAGAATTTAAGTATGCAAAAGGTACACAGTGGTATCAGAAGGAATCAGAATAGAATAGTTACTATGCGAGTCAATATTTATTTTAATTGTAATTTGAGAGCTCTGCTCAGTACCCACTTCAACTGACACATGCAAAAAGCATCACTTTAATCAGCTCCTCAATCAGTAAGTTGGTGCCTTAACTGTGGGTTTTTTCTATTTTTTTTTCCTTTAATATAGCAGTGAATACTTACCTGCCTTCTCTGATTAATTCCTCTGCTGACTCTATCTGCTTATTGAGTTTCTTTACTTGCTTATAGAGAGAGAAGCATTGCTTATGGTCTTGGTCCAGTTTCAGGCACTCCCGGACCTCACTTTTCACAGGAAGGTAAGGAGAAGGAAAAACAAACAAACACAAAACAACAAAAAAAAACTAGGTCACCACATACTATGAAATTTTACCTATAGACACAATGCAGCATATATGAACTTGAACAAAACAATACTTGAGTTCTTTACACAAATCTCTCCCTTCATCCAAATATTAATATATAGTGCGACCAACAACAGTCTTCCAGAACATACAGGGATATTTATCTGATTTTGGTTTTAATTATTTTATATTGCCAAACACACAAAAGATTAAATGTTACATTAATAACTGACTAAGGAACTGAAGAGTACCTTTAAAGAAAAAGACACTGAATGAAAGAAATTATATTCAGCAGTTATCAGATGATATCACCATCAATTGTAACTCAGATACATAACAAAATTCCGACATTAAAGTGTATTTTGTGCTGCTTGAAACAGAAAGCTCAGCTAAGACACAAATCTCCTTGATGGAAACTCAGCCAAGTCTGAGCCTGATGCTTCACTGTGAAGAATGTTTAATCAGACTCTGATTAGGGAAAATATCTCTCAAAATAGTCCAAAGTCTAAAAAACCCAAAAAACTTCCACGATGCAATCATATGAAGGAATAAATGTTTTGGATCCCATAGTCTCATCATTGCACAACCATGATGTCAATTTCAGGAAGAGATTACAAAATCTTATTTTGTTCTTAAGCATAGACAAAAATATCTTATTATTTAAAAATAGTTAGGCCATTAAGAGGAAGAAACTAAAGGAAGGACAAGAGTAAGCACCCAGCAAGTCCAACAGCTAAAGAATTTTCTTGGGATATCTCATGATGCAAAAAATAATGGCACCAGATAAGAATAAAAGAAAGAGGCTTATCCCTTTAATTCTGATTCCATTCTGTTATTCAACAGTGCCCTCAATCACGCTTTTAAATAACAAGAATACCACCTATACTGGAAATCACCGGGCAAAGTGATGGCCACCTGCCAAAAGTTATCACAAAAGTGACCTATCAACTCACAAGATTAAGTATGCTCTGGAAAGGGAATGCCTAATGCAAACCAATTACTTTCATGTTTACTTTTGGCCAGCTATAAAATTATTTTTTTGCAATTAAAATCACAAGCAGTTTCCATTTACCAAGGAAAGAAAGACAGGCTTTCTCAGTTCACCTTGTTGAAGGGATTCTGTGGCAGAAATCATATTGGAAGGATTCTGGAGATGAAGGCGGCACATCTGAAATTATGATTGGCACAGAAACCACTTCTGTGCAATAGGGAGTATTCCACCATTTGTGCAGTTAGGCAGAGAGTACAAACTGAACAGTCCAGATTGGACAAGGGCAGTTATCTGCCAGACTGACATGGGGAATATGGGACTAAGACCTTAAACTTAATTCAGTATGAATAAAAGGATAGGGCATTATCAAAAAGTCATCCAGGACTGTCTTCAGGAATGAGAGGTAAACAGCTCTGCACCCCAAGCTCTTCATACTTGGATGCTCCTGTACTTTTTATTTATTCTTAAGCTTGTAACATTAATTTATACATCTTCCATTTGCATCCTAAACTTAACTTCAATACAAGTTTAAGGTTAAGAAAAAGCTCCACTGAAGAAAATTTAGAGAAGCACCTCCTTCTAGGAGATATACAATGAAGACAGCACCTGTAAGCAGTTCTGATGGGCAGGGACTCTGGCTTCTGTTAAGGAAACAAGATACCTGGAACCATTGATGGCTGGTCTTGCCAGGAATAAACATGGGTGTCTTTTCTGCCAATCCTTAGTTTTAGAAAGGAACTGCCTTTATCAGATCTAGACCATAGTTGATTCTCCATCCAAACTCCTCACAAGAGATACTTCACGGTTTATCATGACCTATATATTCTCTGTCTCAATTATAATGATTATAGCAAAGAGTAAAATTACCTGAGAGATAATTCATGGTCCCCCAGCTGATAATATATTCTGCTGATTTTATAGAAGGCTTCAGTATTATCATTCTTTAATTTGGCAGCAGCTTTCAAGTCACTAATGGCTTTGCTTGGTTCCCCTTCCTTTATATAACACTCTGCTCGAAGTTCCCGTAGCTCTGCATCCCAAACACAAACCTTGAGAAACCAAAATTAAAGCTTGTTTTTGGTCCATAACACTTCCATTTCCTCCCCAAAAGAAAAATCCCATTTAATTTCACTTTGCCAACTGCAATAGCATAAGGTTCAAGCTGCATGCAGAGCTCATGAAATTAGCATCTCTGCTTCCTGGTGGATGCTGTGATGCACCTGCCCAAATATAAAAACAAAGGCCTGAAAATTTTGTAAATGATTCAATGAACTCATGCAGAGAGATGAATTAAATCTACTGGCATTGCTTAAACTAGGACAGTCTGTTGAGCCTCCAGGAAAGGATATCAGAATCATAAATTATTGTATCTTCCCAAAAGAATAGAGGTAATGAACAGCAAGGACCAAGCTGTCAGTTGTCCTCTAGGAAGAAGCCTGTGGGTAAGATGCAGCTCCAACAAGTTTGACCTTAATATCTGGATTTTAAGAATAAAGAGAGGTAAAGTTGTCACAGTAAGGCAAAAGTAATTACTTGTGAAGAACCACCTATCAAAATTTGGTTTAGGGGATTACATCTGTGTCTTATAAGCTGTTTGGAAAATATCACCTTAGAGGAGGCTTTCCTGCTTTCCCACATTGCCTCCCCATAAACCAATTCCCACACTGTGGCAGTTTTGTCACCAAAAGCTCCAAGGCTGTAAACTCCAAGTCAGCAGCACTGATTTCTATGTGCAGAGTCATAGCAGTTAACTGTCTTTTAGTACATTTCTATATGACACACAAAATGCCCACATGACTGAGTTATTTACACTGGCACTATTCAGGCTATCTACATCAATTAAGATTCAACAAATACAGATGCCTAAGGAACAAGCAGAAAATTCAGCTAGCTATCTATATTTATAATTTTGTGGGGTTTTTCATCTTTTGTTACTTCATTTTCTCAAGACAAAAAACTGTCTGCATATATGCAATAAAAAATCCAGATGAAAAAAACCTGTAACTCCTATAGTTGGCAAAACTTCATTACTTTCAGGAAAACTTTTTTCCAGCTTCCCCAAGAATACCAAATTGTAGAAAAACAAGAAAGTATAATCAATAAAATTAGCTGCAATGGAAGTTTCACTGAAGTATCTTTAAGACAAGTTTATTATTTTGACTTCTTCTGCAGCTAATGCTCAGCCCTCTCCTCTCTCTAATATCATTACAGACCCAAGGTGCTCAGCAAAACTAAATCAGTTACACCAAAGTTATTTTCACATCAGTGAAGAAACTATTAAACAAAAACACACAGATGTCAGACAGAAGCTCTTACTTTCCTTTCACAGTACCATTTGACTTAACACTTACTGCCAAGATTTCATCAAGAAGAGAAATAGCAGCTTCGTAATCCTCTTGCTGGTAGGCAGATAATGCTTGCGAATGTAGGCGCTGCAGCTCATCAGATTTTGTCAGCTGAGTCTGGGCTTCTTTTTCCTCATTATTGCTAGGATTGGATTTGAGCTGCAAACATGAACAAGGAGAGACTCAAATGCTTGTTCAAGGATCTTTCAGTCCCATTAAAAATCATATCATGGAGAACTGACTAAAGCTGCAAATAAAGCAAAATGAGTTTCAAAACTCCACTGGAAGCATTTCTACCTCTGAACTTCAGAAGAAAAAAACATTTTGAGATTCAATGCAAGATGTCAAAAGTCAGAGAAATCCAATTCTTCAGGCTTGATCTATCATCACTGGACACATCATACACAAGACCATACACTATCCCCCATCACCTGCTGGACACTGTGGACCTCTTTGTAGCGTAATTATTTCACCTCTGCTATCAGTTGTTGAACGCTGGATTTCACAGCAGCAGTAGACAGTGGCACGATTTCATCTCTCACTTTAAGCACTATACATATTTATAACTTCAGGACAGAAATAAATGAAACGTGTTCCAGACAGTTGTTACTGTGAAGTTGTGTTTCTGACATTTTCCTCACAAAGAGTGGCTGCAGCAGCAAGTTAAGGGGCTACAGCCAGGGAAAAGGCTCAGCTGCACAGTCATGCATTCTTGTTTCTTACAGAGTTTTAAACAAGTCTAACCTTTTGTCCACAAGGACTCTCATTTCTCTCTGAGCAAGCAGAAATAATTATATTGCCCTTGCCTTTTTCATTTAGGCAGGTTTATCTTTCCAAAGAAAATTTAAAAAAAGATCTTTCAGGCAACTTTACTATCACCCAGGAAGATACACATGATCAGAAAGAATCTCAGCCATTCCCTTGCAAAACCAGGGAATTTGTAGCATTACTGCAGTTTGAAAGAAGCACTGGTTTCACACTTGCTGCTGATCAGAATGACTTTCAAAGTTTAAAAGGGACAGATCAGCATGACATTATTTTGTTTGTTTTTAAATAAAAACTTGCATCATCTTGCATGCTATACACAGAATGTGAACTGAAGTTACTCAAAGACATTCAATACTTTTTGCTTTCCCTATTTATCTTAAAGTAGCCTCTTCCTTTTTTTCTCACCAGCAAGTTCTTAAAACACGCGTACTCACTGCTTATGCTTCTAATGTAATTCAAGTTCAGCCCTCAGAAGTCCTTTAACATAATTTCCCCTCGTTCTACATCAAAATCATGCATAGGTCCCACATTTTGTCTTCAATTTCTCTTTATAAATCTTTTTGAACCTCATGCAGTTTTTCATTTTACATGGCAAAAATCAAGTTGTACTTAGACCTAAAAATTCTCCATTACTCTCTACACTGTCTTAAGCAAGAAGAGAAGAATGCGATCAAAGAGGTTTCTTTCTTTGTAGGTTGATTCCCAATATAAGTCTCATAAAGCTTTTCTTCTGGTTAAAACTCTGAGTATAAGCCCTTGATGCTGTGCATCCACTTCCTCCCTAAAATCTGGACCTTGTAGCAGAGGCAAATTTCTGCACCTATAATTTTAAAAAGTACCAAGTCTACAAAACTCTCTGAAGTTCTGAATTCTTCAGTTCCAGCTGACTTGCTTGATTTCTTCCTTAATTTCTTAGCATTTTCTTCTTAAAAATTAAGAGCCTTTGCTATGGATGAGCCTTACACTTCCATAAAAACTTGATAACACTGCACTCCTTAGACTCATGGTATGTTTCTTGGAATGAATTTGGAGAAAATGTCTATAGAATATGAAAAGCAATGTTACAATCATGGAGGCAAGTCCAATACTAATAAAAATTATTTGAGTGAAACATCCTAGGTAATTTTAAGTAGTACAACATGCCCAGTTAAAGAAAAGGAAATTTTTCAAGATATCATTCAAACTAAAGTAATTAGCATATTACTATGATGTTTAAATCAGTAATGTTAACTAAAGCAATAAGAAGCCTGTTATTCAGCTTGTGAAAAACATCCTGAAGGGAACTCAGACAACTTCCATGGTTTGTGGTATCTAAGATAAAGACATCCATGCACTCAAGAACAATGCACAGAGGAAATCCCTGCAACAGTAACATATTATGTAACACAGCTATAATGACACAGATGGAAAAAAGAAAACCTGAAGGAAATATTAAAATACCTTTTATTCTTTAGCTGGGAAGCTACAGATGATTACTGTACCACCAAGGAATGCATTTGGAAACACCTGAGGAGTATTGGAAATACTCCGATGAGGTTAAGAGAACCTCAAATACCCAACCCAAGTGTGCCTAGGACTTAACAATTTGATTAACCTACAGTGCCATAAAATGTCCTCTCCCACCTACATCCAAAACAGTACTGTTACACACACCAACTAACCATGTAAAGCTGTTGTCCAATGTACTTTGTGACAGGCAAGGGTTTCTCTAGAGGAAAATGCAGTTTGCAGATCTACAGAGCTCAGTCACTTGTTCTTGGCTGACATCTAGTGGAGCTGGAAGCTGTGCCTTCAGTGCTGAGCTCTGAAGCGTTTATCCTTCCTGCCTATCCAAGGCATACAGAATTGTGTATTTAGGACACTGCTATTTACAGTATTTATTGCAATAAATTGCAACTGTGAGTGTTACAGTCAGTCTTAAAAAAGACCAGAATTTAAAAGAAATGTAACAATTTGGTCCTTTCCTCATTTTCCAATAGACAAGGCAGAAGTTCTGCTCTAATTTTGTACCTTCTACAGAACTCACAAATGCTTGTCTTTTTCTCTAAAACATAAGCAGAGCCACTGACAACACTAAGGCACATATACAGGGCTGCCAGGATTTGCATTGCTTTTGTCACCTTTCCAGAAGGCCTTCCATCAACCAAAGTGTGCCAATATCCCTTTTATTTTCAGTAAAAATCACATGCTTACAGGTAAAATAAACATTCCAGGGCTTTCATGGCTTGAGGCCCTGAACATGAGTGTTGATGCACCCATAGATTTGTCCTGCTGACTTCTATTAATCAGAAACCATTAAACCAAACAGAAGGAACTTGATATCAAAGCATATGAACACTAAACTGAAGTTGCAGCAGAGAAGTAATTACTATTCATATAGCATGAGCAACAACTTTGAAAATCACCAAAGGAATTCTGCTTGCTCCTTGTTTCATGTGAAAAACCTGGCCCATGTAAAGAATTTAATCAGCTTGATCCATCTGTGGGCCAAAAGGAGAGGCTTCTAGAAATGCAGTATTGCTTACTATGTGAACGCATGAGTCTGAATCACACCCTCTAACCAAACCTCGTGATTAATTTCAGCCAACAGGAAAGTAGAGTACAAAAAAAGAACCAACCAGATAGCTAAAAATAACACATGAAGGCTGAATCTCAAGAGGCTCTGCTCCCAAAAAGGAATACTGCATCCTTTACAGCTAGGCATTCCTGCTGCCTGCTCTCACACTGCCTCACAAGACAGCCAGTACTGATATGCCATAGAGGGCAGGAATATACAGAGAAACTGCTTAGCAATCAATCATTTAGAGACATTTAGGGTGCTCACCATGAAACTTTTTCCCGATACTATGAAATTATATAGAAAGAATTTGAAGACATGAATTTTCTTTTCACAAGTACATATTAAAGGATAGATTTACTGTTTTATATTAAGAATAGTTACAATTGTTTTTTTAAGTTCTATACAAAGCCACTGCTCTTACAAGCTGCAAAAGTTTACCTGTCATCCTTCCCTCCATTTAGATGGACTGAATTTTCCCGCTTTCTCTCTCTCAAAAATCACTGCATCTCCCAAACTGTTGAGATCCCTTTTAAGGAACATGACTACAAGAGAAGGGATGGGAATCTGAAAGATTTAGAAAACAAGGGAAATCTCTCACAGAAATAGGTATTCTACTTAGAGATTTCGATGTATGTAGCACAATTTAATCCACTCCCTATAGAATAAATTAACCTATTACAAATTACTACTTTAATACTGTTTACTCATTTTGCTTGAATACACTATACTTAACTGAAAATTATGCTCTTCAAAACAGACCATGTACCTAAGTACAAATGCAATATTGTTCATAGAAAAAAGGAAAATGGAAGTCAGATTGAGGACTAACATGTTATTTTCCTAAATCAGCTTCTGGGAAGAAACTCTGTTGTACTTCAGATTTATAGCCTGATTGAGTACTGAAACAATTTGACTGACCAAAGGCAGCAGCTAAATTTTTGCAGCTGGTTTGGCAATAGAAAAAGATATTTGACATTTGACTGGAGAAACAATTTCATATGCATCATTGAGCTATACTTCAAGAAACAGTAACTGCAAAGAGATGCACACACAGACTCACAATCAACACTGACACTGCATAATTGCTACTGCAGCAACTGTGTCCTCAGTTAATCCGAGCTGAGTGACTCCCTCCCACATTTGCAGACAGCAGGGCTGTGCTGCTATCAGACCACACACTCCTAAGAAACTTCCTGAGGAAGAAGCAACCAGAAGTGCCATTGCTATGTGAACTTCAGAATAAGGTGCTGGAGCTCTGCTACCGACACAAAATCTGCTTGGTGCATTTCTACCTGCAAGAGCCACTCCTCGTAGCTGTCCTGCACAACATACAGGATAACCACTCCAGTTTTGTCATCCACACTTACTAGTAAGATTTCCATTAAACAGCTGCAATCTGGACCATACAACTGCTTTTTCCATCACACTCTTCAAAGACAGCCAACAAGACAGCATCTGTTACATTGCAAATTCTTCTTATTTTGGCTTACAGGACACACCAGCTGTTCAAAATAGCAACTCTTGAAGAGCAAACAAGAATGAAGAATGTATCTTATTTATACCCATAATTATACAAACTTTGTGCAATAGAGAGGAAACCAAGATTCACATTCTCTGAAGGCTTTTTTTCCTGGGGTTAGATCAGTTTCCCTTTGCAGCATAGGGCTGAAATGCACGAAATACCCATCAAAACTAGAAATAGCCCAAGTGAGTTTTAGGTGGGTAATATCCAACTATAGAAACTGCATAATTCCTGATCATGGAGAGAAAGTACTGTCAATACATTCATGAAGATGGAGAACACTGCAGATTAGGAGACAGACAGAGGGATGCCACTGAAATAATGTATTGATTTATCTGCTCACTGACTAAATTAAGAGCCAACAATTCTTTTGCAAGCAGTAGAAAGAGACAGCAAGCTGCAAAGGTTGATCCATGATGCCCCAGTGATTTCCCAGGGAGACATCATTACAGTGACATAAACCAGAGTTCAGCTACATACTTTGAGGCCCACATCACTTATTTCTGAATGAAGGCTGCTCCCTAGTACAACTATCAGAAAGCTGAGATCATGAAGTGTCAGGCACACACAAAAAAGACTTTCCAAAGTGCTCCATTGGTTTAGGCAACACCCCATTTCATCTGCATCACTATACTGCAACTTCATTGGTCCTTTATTCATAAAAGGTTGCTTAGCTACTACGTCTGCAAACAGTGAAGACAACTTGGAACTCAGGCCCAGAAACCATATACTCTACAGAGCAATGGAGTTCAGATGTGAGCTTGACTCAGAACCCAACCTTAGAAACAGTATTGTAGTTCAACACAGGTGTCCAACTTACCACATTTTTAAAGTCATCCTCTGCTTCATCGAATTTTCCTTGCTTAAGCAGCAGGTGTCCTCTCTGTAATCTTGCCTGAATTGAAACAAAACTTTTTATTTACAAGTGGGAATTGAGCTAAGTATGAACACAAGTTTCATTTTAGTATAGCTAACAAGCTGAACCAAAGATCATGACACTCATTCTTTATATTTTTTATTTAATGTTCTTATGAGACCTCTTTGATGGCAAAGGACTGCTCTGCACCAGAACTGAGTGGCAAAAAACAGACTATTTTTATGTAAAGAACTCATCTGAAAAGTTTCACAAACCAAAGTGAATTTGACTTTATACCACTTTCCTGATTATAACTGCTTACAGATTAAGTAAATAGCAGAAATAATAAACAATAAACATCCCCCACATTTAATTATTTCATTGAACTCTCAGAGTAATAGAAGCTGTTTAAAAATACAAGTCAATGATTTAGAAGACTTTGACTTATAATATTTTCATACAACAGTGAATTTAACATTTGCTCCTTTATTATTAACTATACAGGATATGCCACCACCCACAAAAAAGGGAGGTGAGAGAATCAGTTGGAGAGGACTCCAGCATCAGTTGCCAACTAGTGAGGCAGTCTCCACATACAGTACACAGAGTCTAGAAAGGAGTAAGCAAATCAAAACTTGCAAGTCACACAGGAATGCAGTGAGATTAGGACAGTTCCTGTGGAGAAGAGATACCTCATATCTAATGCTGATTAAGAGAAAAATACCCCAGAGGCATCTGCATGCTCTCTTGTCCCTGTTCCAAATGGCAAAGCCTTGGTGAGCAACAGAATAACCATAAGTGAGAGGAGGGTTTAGTATAAATCCACGAACTTAGTAAAATGGATAGTTGTTCAAATAACTGTGTAGACTGTACACAGCACAGTTGCAAATTAAGGCACATACGCCACTGCTATTATTTTATCTACTTTAAAGCCCTCTGAGGGATAATGTATTCTCTATTCCTGTTGAGCAAAGTCTGAAAAACCCCAAACCTCTTTTGAAGCAGTTTTTTTCTCTACACTTGAACAATCTTCAATTCCAGTAATACTTACTGATGTGAAGTCCTGCTTTAATTCAACCACTTTACTTAAATCACGAATTGCTGCTTTAGATTTGCCCATGGCTAAGTACACTGTGGCTCTTCTGTAATAAGCAATGTAGTTCTCAGAGTCTCCCTCTGCAAATGAACAAACAGTAATAAGAATACTATCTCAAACCCACTGAAATTTCTGGTACAGTGGAATTGTAATGACTAAAAATATATCATCTGACTTTTAAGCCACTGGGAACAATGGTATACATTAATAAGACATAAAATTTGCAACATTATGTGAACAGTATTTTCTATGCAGTTTAATTATTTAATTACAGATATACTGCAAATGCCAAATAATTGAGAGTGAAGGTCAAATATGTATATGTTCTTCAGCTTTATATGAGAGCGCAGCCTCTGCATATTAATTTTTTACCTCCAACTGCAGGCCTACATTTGAAAGCATATCAATTCATCATTTTCCAGCCCAGGTGCTGATCACCATATCGGATATTCCCAAAATTAATAATATGTTAGTGCAATGTCAACACAGACACAAACTCTTTATATCATTCACTGAAATATCAGCAACTTCTCTCTTTTGTAATAAAGTGGGTACCAACATTCCCTCTCAGCAGCAGACAAATGCACACACACTATCAAAACACGAAGGCTAACTTCAGGGCCCACACATTCCAGGTTGTCTCCTGGTTAAAATTCCGAGATCCAGCTACTTTAACACTCTCCAGACTACCACATACATCTGTATAAGAGGCAAACACTCCTCTCTGAAAACAAGAACAATATTCCTAACATTCTTCTCTCTGAAGTATTTCACAGAAACAAGTGACAGTTATTATGGGGTTCTCAAGGAAAAGCAACTTCAACCACCAAAACAACCCAATGTTGGAAGACTCTTTTACTATACTATTAAAAACATAATAATCAATCCAGAATCTGCAGACAAGAACATCCGTATCTGAGGAACAGAAACAGTATTTTTCTTCCTTGTATCATTTGAGGTTAAAGTTGAACTTCAAAATAAATGGAAGAAATAGCACCACCAAAGATCTTATGATCAGCAACCAAGTTTCATAGCTGGCCACTTCCATTACCAAAACACCAGTTCAGTTCTCACTGAGAAAGTTATCTGCACTCTTCCTCTACAATATTTTGGTTGTGAAAATGCTAATCTCTGGGGCTGAAATTTAATAGGAACTCCCATGCTGCCTGCCTTTGTATGTCAGCATTATAAACATCAAATAAATTCAACTGTTACTACCCTTAAAAAAAAAAAAGGCAGCAGAGTCCTAAATATGTAGGCTAGGTACAAATAACAGATGAAATTAAGGAACTTTATTAATACACAAAGGATGAAAGGTAGGAAAAAGCTAACACAGAAAGCACATTCTAGCACCAGATGATTATCTGACAGATAGTTTTGCCTCAGTACTCCAGGAACAGTAATGAACAGCAACTGACACCCAGACAGAAGGCATAAAGCTGGGATTGAAGAAAGAGTTGAAAAGTTGAAGAGAGATAATATGGACAGTAGTTTTTTTATGGTTTAGATGTTTGAAAAAAAAAAAAACAAAAACAGACTGGCTGAGGCAAGAAAGATGTATTTACCTCACAGTTTACAGCAATGCAGTACAGCCAGGAAAGAATCCTTACCTCCTCACAAGCACAGTTGGCAAATCATGCTTAAAATCTTTTCAAAAAGGCAAAATCCAAAGAAGTCTGATGAAAATGAGGCAATCAGGCTAAAATCAGCATCCATCTAAGAATCCCATAAAGGCCACAAGTGAGGTGGTCATACCATGTTTCTACAAGCTGCTTGAGCACAGCTGACAAAGCAGTGGGTTTCACTCATGCAGGCACCTCATACCACTGCTGCTTCTGCACCATCACCAGGAACTGCACAGCTACACACTGAACTGGTCTCCTCATCAAATCCAAGTTCAAGTTTGTCAACCAACAATTAAGGGGAAAACCACACTGTAGCACTAACTGTGCACAGATCCCACAGAAATGCTTTGGCAGCAACACACAAACAAAAGGAGTAACAGACTGCATCTAGATGGTACAAGGAGCTTCCATAACAGAAAAAAAAATTAAGCTGCCTCCACCGTTCCCTTCATATAAGAGAAGTTGATCCTGGAGAATACAAAGAAAATATTAATAACTCAGAAATGTAAATGTTTAATTTACATCTCACTATTAAACCGAGGCATAAATAAGAAAGTATCAATAGTACAACTCATCGATGTGTAACACCTTAGTAATATACTTTTCACAGAAAAAATAATGCATTTGTACACATTATAACAAGTCAAACAACTTAAAAAACTGCACCAGGCAATTAAGAAACTGTTAGTGTTAATGGACACGCTCTTTACGTGTGCTGTCTCTATGCTTCAACTGAAAGATTTTAATCAGCTAGGTTGCTTTAAAATTCTTAAAAGCAAACATTTAACTTCTCAGTGTTGAAAATGCAGAACACCAAACAAGAATGAACTCACTAGCTGACTACAAAAGAGGGATGATTTTGCTCTCCACTAACAATTCAGTACCTCAAGCTTGCAGCATCAGTTTCACTGAGATATCACCCACTTCAAGATTTAATTAAGAAAAATAAGAGAAGAGAGAGTGACTATTTTAAACATTGAATTTTTTTTCAGCACCAGATAGGAGAAAGCCTGGATAAAGTCAGCCTTTCAAAGACATACTCATACTTTGAAAAACATCAAGAAGAAGAAACCTGATCTTGATGGGATCAGACAGACAGGGAATACCTCATCAAATAATAGAGCAAATTATAATTCCTTTCATACAGCTTGCTTCCAGAACAACAGTGACTTACGTGTTTATGTATTGTCTAGTTAATTTTACAGTTTTCTTTTATCAAAACCAAAGTATATTCCACTGCATCTCTGTTGGCTTCTGTCCAAAACTGCTGTATAAAGATACCCCGATTTCTGTGAGTCATGGAATGCAATTTGCAAGAAAGCAGGATATTTAATGAAGCAAATAGTGGGAAAAAAATGGGAAATACCACCCAAAGATATTTCAGTACAAGAGTCACCTCCCTGAGATACGCACCTATAGCTGCATGAAAGTGAGACAAAGCATCTGCCAGCTGTCCAGCAGCCAATAATTTCTTCCCCATTTCAAGTTGTTTGTCCACTTCTGCATTTATTCCACACTCAGCTCCTTAAAGAAAAACAAAAAGATTCTGAATGAAAAAGGTTCTGAATGATCAGTTTGATTACAGCAAACACATACAGTGATAATACAATACATGTAACATACCATTATTGATAGAGGCAGAAGTCACATCTTCTTGCACTTCAAGTAATCTCAGAGGTCTTTTCCAACCTAAGGGATTCTGAAAAGCACCCTGCAGCCTAAAAACCTCATATCGTGTCCCCTTTAGGATATGTCAAAATATGCAAGGCACTGCTTTGCACCCCACTGTGACAAGGCACCCAATACACATCCACTCATTCAGTAACATACTTTGACTTTCAATTTCAGAAGAATCTGGAAAGCACTCAGAACACACACATCCAGCAAACACACAAAGGCTGTAAGTTACATTTCATGACCCTGATGGTAACTTAATACTTAACTGAGAACTCTTTGGCTACTTAGAGATTGGCTTCTCATCTACAGCACTTTTGTCTCATCTTCATAACTTCCAGGGCAAACTTCTACAGCACTGCAAATTTTGACAAATAATTAAAACTCTCACTCTTCTTCCCTTTAAACAGTAGCACAAAACCCTACTGAAGTAGTAAGTCTTTGAAGTGCCAGTTTGAGTTTAAAGCTAATAAATTGCTGCTGCCCAGCCAACAGATAAAGACTACTGTTGAGAAGAAATGAGCAGTACATGAGCAAGTACATGCTGTATGCACATCAACAGCTTTGTTCTGCTTCCTGCAATCTTCAGATCAGGGCAGAATTTCACTACAAATTACCCATCAGTTTATGACTATTAAGAAACTTTTAGCCTCGAAAAATTTTCATTTATTAAGAGGATACCCTATTGCCTACATTTAAGCAAGGTAATATATTGAAGTCCTGAATAAGCCCATCACATTAAAATCCAATGATTTATAACTTATTTTGCTCAGGTTTTGCACTGAGCTGATTCAGATAGGCATTTTAAATACAAAAATGCAGAAGCACTTCAAAGTTTTTTCTTAGAATACATTTAAAATTTTGCAGTACAACTGATTGAAGAAAAGTATATCTGAACTTCTCACACTGAAAGGTGGTTAAACAACAACATATTTGTAATGAATGAACAAACAGTAATTTCTTATCAACAAATCAAGATTTTAGACAGAGAAGCTCTCAACACCTGGGATCTTAATTTTATATTTCTGTTCTACTCCATTATAAAGCTCATAATTCTTTTAATCCCACATTATAAGAAAATCCTTGAGCTGTCTATATGAAAATGAACAAAATCCCCTCTGCATCCACTAGAGAAAGTTCTATCTACTAAAAGACCAACAGTAATTCAGCAAGCTGGATTCAAGGGCTTCAACTCAATTATTTGCTCTAGAACAATGACAGAGAACGTCTTTTTTTAATTAATGGAAAATACTTCATGAAGTCCCAAATTTCCAGTGAATATCTTTTGTTTAAGTAGATAGAGTTAAAATTGCCTACAGGATAAATAATTATTATTTGAGGATCTTACTAAATGATTCATTTGAAAGTCAATTCTAGGTATGTAAAAAATTTATTCCCATTTTATATGCATGTCCAGTCTGCAGCAAAAAAATACATTCTTTCTTGCTCTTTTCCCATTTTGCTTTGCTAGCTTAAAGCTTCAATCATCAAGTAGTATAGCATCCTTTAAAACACATTAAAAACACAACAAAAAAATTCAGAACTAGAAAAAAACCTTACCACAAATTTCCCTGGCTTTGGAAGTATGCGAGCAGTAAAGCAGGCACCAAACTATAAACAGACTGAAGTATTTAACATGACCTAATACCAACTAAAAACTCTTGAATTTTCATCCCTCCCATGTTTCCCCACACAAATACCTGAAATCTTTCAAAACCTGTTAGTTGGGAGTGGTATCCTAGAACTGGGCTATAAATTACTCTTTGAAGAACTTTTCATCTACCCAAATATGGCATTCAATTCCCAGTCTCAAGCATCCTTGTTTTACATTCAGTCACATCAGGATAGCTCCAAGAATATATTTTTCCACAGTAAGATGTACCTACACAACTTGGTATCCTTCTAACATTGTGTTCAGTACAGTTTTACAGTTATATAATACTTTAGGTGGAAGAGCCATCTTTTTCCTTGAAAATTATGAAGACAATAAAACAAAAAAGAAAGATGCCCACTGATAGCTGTGTAATAAAAGCAGGGGCAACATGGATAAATAAAGAAGCAAATTGTGAAGTCTTGTAGATTCCCTGTAGAATGAGACTAATTATATTTGACATACATTAAACCTCAACTCTGCAAGTTGCTGAACATTATAATTTGATGCATGAAACTCCAGGAGCAGCCTGCATCATCAGCCTAACCATGATGACAAGTGACATTTACCGTAACTACTCAGGAACACTCTGCACTGACCAGATAGCTGGGCTGTTTATTCACAGAGATCTATGGCTTATTCATTTCTTGTCTGTAGGCAAACAATTGCTCTAAATAAAGCAGTCCACAGTAGACATCTGAAAACTGAAAATAAGCACAGGAGTCCAAGGACTCAAATTCTCTGCAACCTATTTGGGTACATACCTATGTACCCAAATTCCCAGACCTACTTTGGTCTGGGAATGATTCTAAGAACTAAAACTCAGCTGGACCAAAAAAACCCACCAAACCCCACTCCACAGAGCTCTTTCCAACAGATACATATTGGTGTGCTGGATACCACAGGCCCAGTTGGAGAAGCTCTGCATGCTCCACCAAGAAACTAAATTTACACAAGAGACATGCAGGCTTACCATTTATTTTTTAAAACTTCCATGTATTTTAATTTGAATATAATTTCTGAAGACTACCTAAATGTTAAGTATACAAGGACCTCAAACAACCACCCACATAAGCTCAAGCTGCTAAATCAAGTCAAATATTCTGGATAAATTCAGAGCCTGTAGTCCTTACAGTGGGGCAAGTCTAAGTAGCAAAAAAGAAAACCAAACCAACACAAAAAACCCAAACAAACACAAACCCCCAAACTATTCCAAGGTAATTGGTACTAGCCCTGACAACTCAAAGGGTAACAATCAGAAGTTACAGGGAAGACAAGCAGGTGCAGCTAACCTGTTTTTCCAGTTAAATACATTCACTTGAAATAAATTATAACTTCATGGTAGGATTTTTGTTTTGTTACAATAATTGGTGCTAATATGTAGGCACTTAAGTCTACAGACTTCAACTATATCCTTGCATAATCTGTCCCATCCACACTGCAAAGAACTCAAGAAAGCTCTGCAACTTGAGAACAGTTTCAAGATGTTACATTTCTCTACATACTCCTTTTCTCCCCCCTGTAGAATTTCCACACACTTTCTTGTAAATTTTATTCCCAAGTGGAGTAACAAGACTACAAAAACAAACATAATTAGTTCCTATTGTGTACCAAAACCAGTTGTTTAAACAACAAAGAAGAAGCATGCATGTCAATAATATTAATTACGTTCATCTAATCCTTTTTTTCCCCCCCACAGAGGAGCTAAATGATTGCCTTATCTTGTCAGGAGAGTGGGAGATCCTGCTTTTGCAACATATTTTATCAAAATGACCCTGAATCTTAGGTTTGCTATTATTTTTAAACAGTTTGGTCTTTGCTTTAGGTGTATTTGCTAACGTGATTTCCAAAAACTGCACTGAACCAAGTAATGTGTGGACAAGCACCGACAGTTTCAGAAGTAACGCTCCTGAGGTTTACAAGGAGCCTCAGAGTAGCTAGGTAATCCATGTGTAACTTTCACCCCTCAACTTTTTACTCACTTCCTTTGCAAAGGAACCTGGTAAATACAGTAAAGACTAACAGACAAAAAAAGCCCCTCCCCCAAGTAGGCTTTGTTATTTGGGGCCAAGAAAGAAACCAAACAAGCTCCCAAACTTGGGGCAAAAACAAAAGGTGGGGGGAAGAAAAGAAACACATAAAGCTTGTGCTCTGACAGTAACCAACTGAGCTCTGTATACTCAGAGCCCATTTATTCTTCCCCATATTACATTTCCTTTCTTCTGCTAAGAGAAGGAAGAGGGGAAATGAACAACACTCCTTTATTCCTCCTCTTTTTGTTGTGATTAGTGTGGACAAACTGCAATGAAGAATGAGTCTTCCCAAGAGAGGATCTGTTCCAAACTCATAACAAATTTGGATGAAGAGGAGGAATCAAAAACGTTTTTACTGAGTGTATTTACCAGCCAGATATTAATAGTATTCATTGACATTAACTGTATGATACAAAGTTAATACAGAATGACTTTTCCACAGATTCGTGAATCAGATGACACAAGGCAGACTTCTATTATCAAGATTCAAATTTAAATATGACTATAACCACCTCTGAGCTCAAACACCAGTAATATTTGTGGGGGGGAAAAAATCAAGATACTTAACATACTCCCCACAAATATTCTGTAACTACACATTCTGAAAAATTAACTCATGAACTAAGATGTTAGTGAACTCAGTAAATAAGATCCAGTACTACCACTTGGCATTCCATTACTGTGCTCTACATCTTTATTAACTGAAGTTAAGAAAACATCCCCCTAATTAGGAAATAATGGTATGCCCAAATAGCCATTAAACCACATACTTGAAACAGGTTGGCAGTTCCAAATAAAGAATCCTCAGCAGGAGCACCACTGCCACAACCTCAGGGGAAAAAAAAACAAACCAACAGCATACTCTGACAAAAGTTATGATTTGTCTTCTAACACTATTAGAACACATATTTTAAAAAAAGGCATTTGGAAGTATGTGGTCTAATGCAGGGTGTTTTTGCCACAGTATATTCCTGTTGCCACCTGGCCAGCTGAACTAGACTCTAATTTAGTGTACCAACTGAATTTTTAATGTTAATCTGTATCTTCCTTAAGCCCATAGACTTTTTCTGACTAATGACGGCTTCAGTTCCACTTCCATCTGCCACTGACAAGTAAATCATGTTCATCAGGTGAAACCCTGACTGTAACCACCATTCTATAACAGAGTTAGAAATTTAACAGAAGCCTGTGAATAGAAGTCTGGCTACACAGGTGTTGCTGGCAGTGTACTGTGAAAGTAAACAAGCTGCTCAAAGCACAGATAAGCTGAACTGCAAATACTAATGGTGAGTGGCGAAAAGAAAAACCTAAAAAAAACCAATAGAAACCATAACAACAAAACAAAAACAGAACAAATTCAACGCAACCATCAAAAGCCTCAGGGAATCTCTAAGTGTGACACTAATACTGGCTGCGGCTGAGAAGGGCAACTGGAGAAGCCTTTGAACTTCGGAACTACACGAAATCCACCTGGGAGTGAGACATTCACGGCTAGCACAGAACGGCCAACGTTGTCACACAGCTGCACTCAAGGGCTCCATGGCAATCGAGGCCTCACAGTGGCTGGCGGCAGCCTCAGCCCGTCCGTCAGCAGGCCGGGGAGCGCGAAGCGCACACACAGCGAGCCACCTCCAACCGCACCGCCAGGAACTCCGACTAACCCCAACAGGTCACCGGCAGAGGCCGTGCCCTCATTACGCACCCTTCGCCACAGCCCCAAGTGACGAGGTGGCAGCGCTGCACCTCCTCCTTCACACCCTTTCCCGAAATATCCCCCCCCACCCCGGCTCAAGACGACACGGACCGGGGGAGGCGGGGGGGTGTGGGGTGTGCGCCCCGCCGCCACGGTGGACACCGCGCAGCCCCGACAGGAGGGACGAGAGAGGGCAACCAGCCACCAGCCACCACGGCAGAGGGCCCAACCCCAGCGGGCCGCGGACGGCCGCGGCACAGCCCCCCCTCGCAACGCACCCCCAAAGAGACCCCGGCCCGGCTCACCCTGGTACTGCAGGTCGAGGAGCACAAGCAGGAAGGGCAGCGCGGAGCCCAAGCGCCCGGCGGAGGCAGCGGGGGACACCATCTCCTCCTCCGTCGCCGCCCCCCGTCCCGACAGTGGCGGCTCCGGGCCAGGCCCAACCGAGCGGCGGCTCCAGCTCCTCCGGGCAGGGTCGTGGGGCACGCTGATTGGCCGCGCCGCGCGCGCCCGCCCCTGCCTGCCGCCCGCTGCCGGACGTGAGGGAGGGGCGCGAGCGCGCCCGGCCCCGCCCCGGCGCGGGGCCCTCACTGAACGTGGCGGCGCGGCCGGCTCCCGCCCTCAACAGAGATGGCTGCGCCCTTCCCCGGGCCCCGCGCTGAAAGGCGCACGGGATGTGTGGCTGTCTGCTTCTGCCCTTCATTTGTTGTCTCTTTGCTCGCTCTCGCCCTGCTCATCTTGACATCCCTAGAGTCAGAAGTAGTTACCAATTTGCCCAGAGAATTACAGAGAATGAAAATCGGATTGGGAAGTACAATCTTGCCCTATGACAGAAGCACAGAATTTCCCGAGTTAGAAGGGATCCATCAGGATCACTGAGTACAACGCCTGGCCCTGCACAGGACCATTCCCAAGAATAACATGTGCCTGAGAGTATTGGCCAAACACTTGAACTCTGTCAGGCTGGTGTAACCACTGACCTGGGGAGCCTGTTCCAGTGCCCAGCCACATAGAACCTTTTACCTGACATCCAACCTAAACCTCCCCTGACAGAGCTTCAGGCCATTCCCTCAGTCCTGTCACTGTCACCAGAGAGAAAAGATCAGTGTCTGCCCGTCTCCTTCCCCTCATGAGGAAGCTGTAACTGCAGTGGGGTCTCCCCTCAGTCTCCTTCAGGCTGAACAGACCAAGTGACCTCAGCTGCTTCTCATAAGGCTTCGCCTCTAGACCCTTCATCCTCATGGACACTCTCCTCCTCCTTTGGACACTCTAATTATTTCATGTCTTTATTATATTGTGTGCACAAAATTGCACATAATATTCGAGGTGTGGCCACACCACTGCAGAGTGGGACAATCACCTCAATCACCTCCCCTGCCCAGCTGGTGATGGTCTGCAAAGCAATATAGCTGAAATATAAAAATGCTTTCAAAGGGACTTATAAAAATTAGGCTAGTTTCAGAAACAAGTTCCTTCAGAAGTCTTGAGTCTGGCATGAAAGGGTGGATGACAAAGACTACACCAATGTTCAAAGTGCTGTAAAGATGGCAAACTAAGGAATTTTTCCCAAGTTGCTGCTGGTAATATATAGTAACATCAGAGGGCGGCAATTCGCAAGGAATCTCTCATGAAGCTACTCATGGCTTCAGAGACTGGGAACTGAATAAGGTGACATTTAGTAGAAATAGTTGTATCTGTGGAGGACCATCATGCTGATGATGCAATTGGTAGATACAATTTAATTAATAACCTCAATTCCAAAACCACTCTAACAAAAGTTTCCTGGTCCAGGAAGAATATAGAAGCAATATAGCAGACTGAACTGAGCAGACAATCACTGTTACAATACAGAAGCAATATAGCAGACTGTTGTGTTGCGTGCACAATCTAGTAGGAAAATAAAGGAGGTGAGAGAGGATGATAACACAGAAGTAGTATTCTCAGGACTGCTTCTTGTAAGAAGTCTCTCAGTCCTTGTACCTCATTTTTATTCTCACCTATGTACATCCCTGTCAGAAGCTTAGCTATAATGAAGCTAAATGAAATAGTAGTGTACATCTGCTTAACATGGGATTCTTGTTTATGTAGCCACATATTTTGGGAATTTCACATTTGGATTGGTGTTCACAGGAGAGGGCTCCTCTGTGTGGGGAAATTCCATTTTCTAGGTTCCTTTGCAGTAAATGGAAACAGAAAGGCTCCTACAACCTACAGTTCAGCACAGAAGGTTTATTTACATGCTCTAAACTTGTGCTTGGAAAAGCTGATCATTGTTGTCAGACTTGAAAGGGAGTGTGAGTGTCTGGTCTTGTCTAGGGCAAGGGAGCAAAATAATTTATTACAAAAACATGTCTCTATTAAAGCATGTATTTTATTTTTAGGGCATAGAACACTTTTCAATTAAAATGCTAATCTGAAAGTCAAAAACTATGCTTCAAACATTAAGAGGTTTTTTTGTGAAATAAAGGATTTTATTTTGAAAATATATTAAAAATGTTAACATTAATGAACTCTTCCTGTTTCTTGATTAAAGCAATTTCTGAAATTTAGTCTATTTGCCTAGTTTTGATTTCCCTGAAACTGGTTTTGGTTTACCTATCATTAGTTACATATATTTTTCTCAGCTCAACTCCAAGTTTCAAATCTCTGTGATACCAGCAAGCTGTTTTGTTTCTCTTGAATGTCTCTGATTTTACAAACTTTGAAAAATACCATTGGCAAAGTGCTGTGCTGTCACAGAAAATGTTTATCTTATGTCTGCCAAAACACTGAACAAGCAGAGCTTGCACTTCCAATCACTTTGACCAGAATTAAAGTGTGTATGTGTGCAGCCTTACCTCTGCCTGCTCTAGAAGACACCTTCATGCTCTTCCTCCCTAAGTGGATGTTTCCATCTTTCAAGACTGGCAACAGAACAGCCCTCATGCAGTTTTATAAGTTCATGTAAGCCATTGGTCTGTGATGCCATCTAGCATCCTCTTTTACCCACCGAACTGCAGCATATTATAGCCACGTAAGTGAAAAAGTGCAATGTAGTTGTAAGGAAAAGAATAAATATCTAACATATGCCATTGAAAATTCACCTAGAGGTAGTTAAGTGTTAAAATCCAAGTACTTGCTTGTGTGACCTTTCTATTGCTGCAATTGCATCAATGGTTTCAGTGTCTTTGCAGACATATAGTTAAGCTGAATTCCCTCTGAGTCTGGAAGAAAGGAAGATAAATGAACTGGCCATCTCAGTAAAATCCAGCTAGACTTGTTACATGAAGAGAAACTTTTAGGAGAAACTGTTTTATTTGAAGATAAAAAAGATTTAATTTGTAAAGAGTCTGAAGCATCCAAAATTAAAAATAAAATTTATTAAACTACATAGAGCAGTGCCTATTTAAACTGCTTAATTGTGGCTAGTGGCATTTGTTGGAATGAAGGAGGTGGCACAAAAGTGTCAGGAGAGTGGTTCATTCTACCTTTTTTTAAACTGTTTTGTTTTCCTGTGATAAAAATACATAAATTATTTCCTCAGGTAAACTGAGCAATGGAAAGTTTGAACAAATGGAAGTATTATAGGTATTTGTCATAGTTTAACACCAGCCAGCAACTAAGCACCACACAGCTGCTCGCTTGAAAATTGAAAAATGTGCCATGGTGGGAAGTGGCAGTAAGGAAAAGATTAAACAAACTAAGAATCTGGCTAGACTCATTATTATACATGCAGCATTCTGGTGAAGTCAACTTTCCACCTGGGTTAATGATTACTTGTATGCGTCACTCTGAGAGTGCTGTAGGAGAGATATTACTCAAGAGTCTATTTCTCAGCTCCCAAGACAGTTTTTCCACTGCCCTCTCAAATTGAAACATCTTGTACCTCATGTGTAGTCCTCCTCCATGCCACAAAATACACCAATAACTTTTCCACTTAACACATTGCATCAGGGCTCTGAGGGCACTGCCAAGCCTGGCTGTCCCTGCCCTGCCTCCCTCAGTGGCCAATACCCCTGCTACCCAGGACATTTCCCAAATAGCCAGTGCCAAGATGTCATTGTATTTCATCCCACCATCAGAATACTCTCATTTTTGTGTTCTCCAGTTGCAGGTACCCTCTATGAGCCTCACAAATACCTTGCAAATGCTCTTGGTCCTCTCCTAGTAAATCCACACCTGATTTAGGAGAGTACTTTTGTCACCAAGGTATATAAGGGTAGAACCTGGTAGTAATGTGGGTTAAAGAATACCCACCTTTGCCAAGTCAGGCTGTACCACTTAATGCTAGTAATTAAAGATTAATCAAGCTCTGGAACAAATCAAGAGTGAAAGAGTGACAGAGTGAGAGCCGCCCCTTCAGCATAAAAATCTTGGTTATAGCCCTCAACCAAGGCCTGCTTGTGTATTTTGTATTAAACTGATACTAGAATAAGCAACCAAAATTCACATTTCTGCAGAATTCATATGCCACTCCCCTCATCAACTGAAGATTATTTCCAGCATTTTCTCACACAATTAGCATTTACTTTGACATAAAAGCCACTTTCATAGCAATGGAGATCCTTAGAGCGCATGCTGAACAGACTGTGGTGCTGTCATTAGGGCATTAAAAGGGCAGGGGGTATAAAATTTCTTGGGCAGCCAAGACACTGCACTTGTGGATCTTGATCTCTGAGTGCTCCAACCTTTCACATAAAGTGCTGATCAACTTGCATTGCATATTTCCCTATAGGCCTCACCCACAGAGGCTGGGACTGTCGCACTGCAGGTTTTCAAAGTCCTCTCTTAATTAAGGTTTATCACACTAAAGCCTTCATAAAGCATCTTCCTCTGGCAATGCCTGTTTTAGTAGCCCAACAGATACAGATCTACAGAAGCAAAAGTCACTAGTACAGAGGACTGGATGTCCACTTTTGATATATGTTCAAGTTTTCCTTCAGACTAGCCTCATCCTCTGGATTGAACACCCATTAGTGACTGGAGCATGCTGAGGTACCCTTGGAGCATCAAAAACTGAAGCACCTGAATGGTTACCACTTTTCTTAAAGCTGGTGTTCACAGCATATGTGCTCACATCTACACTGTTGCAACAGAATTCCATGGTTCAGTGAGGTAAGTTGGTGTCTCAGTAATTCTGTCTACTTTAGAAAATACAGTGGTGTGTCCCTGGCCAAAAGGAATTCCTAAATGAAGATTAGGTGTTGTAAATGTCTAATGATTACCTCCATCAGTGAATTTGCCAGCATAATTTATATTAAATACAAACTCTGAAATTTTCTTTGTGGTCACAAAGACTGCACAGCATTTATTAAGGAAAAGCACAATTCAAAACCCTGAGAGGAAAGAGGAATAAAATCAGAAGGATCTGATGTCATCTGTAGCTGTATGAATAGAAAGATTCTATCTGCATGATATAATACATATTTTCATTGAAAATAACAACTTCTCCTGACATTACTTTCTTTAAGCTACCTGCAGGAAAGCGTACTCCCGGCTTTATCCTTGTATTGGAACACGGTGTTTTCCTGGACACGTCAGGAAACTCTCATGAAAGATCAACACCTTCTCCCATTGGAGATTATCACTACGCTCTCGGTCCCTCGGGCTTCCCTCCAGCTCGGCAGGCAGGCGGGCTTCTGCAGCCCCACAAATCCCTTTGCAGCTCGGTGGGCAGGCACGATGCTGCAGATCCCGAGACTCCGCTCCAGCTCGGCGGGCAGATGGAATCCTGCAGCTCCTCAAGATCCCCTATCCAGCTCGGCGGGCAGATGGGATTCTGCAGCTCCTCAAGATCCCCTACCCAGCTCGGTGGGCAGGCGGGTTCCTGCCCCCGCCCCACCGCTGCCCTGCCGCGCCGCCCGCCCCGCGCCGGCGGCGACTCCCCATCCCGCTAAGAAGTTCGCTGCTCCACAGGTTTAAACGTGTCGTGTTCGGTGACTGCGTGGTAAAACGTGCCTAGAATTTGCAAAGGCAGCCTTTCCAAAGCTTGTTGCATTTTTTAAAAAGGGACAGAAAAGACTGCTTCTCGGTCGGAGAGGCTCGGGACCGGACCAAGACAAAGGACATCCCGCCTAGGCATCAACATCTGCCGGGCAGGTTTTCAAGGAGCGAGAGTCGGCGAGCAGCGGGGGAGCCCTCGCCTGCCTCGGCCGCCGACCCCTCCTGAGCCGCCACCCGCAGCCGCGGCGCGGGACGGGCCCGGCGGAGGCCGGGGGACGCAGCCGCGGCACCGCCGGTAACGGCCGGGGCGGGAGCGGCCGCAGCCCCGCCGCCCCTCCGCGCCCTGCAGCCCCCACCGAGACCCGCGGAGCTGCAGCCTGAGGTGAGCACAGGGATCTCCCTTCCCTCCCCACCACCCCGGGTGCAGCAGGGTGGCGGGAGGCAGAGCCCGGCGGGGCCTCTCCGCTGGGGGAGGCGGGGGGGGAGCGGCGAGGCGGCCGCGCTCCGAAGCGGAGCCGGAGGTTTTGGCAGGCAGATGGAGCCCGGCTCAGGGCCTCCCGCAGGCCCGGCTGTGCTCGGCCCGCCTCCCCAGTCGCCGGGTCCGGGCCTGGCCCGCGGACACCGCCGCGGGGAAGCGCCGCTTTTCCCCCGTGCCTCCCGTCCCGGAGGGGAGGGGTGGCTGGGGGAGCAGGCGGTGCCACCCCTGATCGAGAGAGCCTGGCGGGTGCGTGATGACCCTAAATAACTCACGGACACAGCTCCCAGAATAGAGTAAATCCGGCAAAGAAAGAAAGGGAAAATGTTCGAAAAGGGCCGCCTCCGTCCGTCCGTACTTTTTCTATTTCCATTGAGATGCCTGGGCGGCTTGTGCCTCTTCTCAACTTCGTGGTGCCTCTCCCATCCCTGGCAGCATTCAAGGCCAGGTTGGATGGGGCTCTGAGTGACCTGGGCTGCTTGAAGTTGTCCCTGCCCACGGCAGCTGGTTGGAAGTAGATGGTCTTTAAGGTGCCTTCCAACAAAGACCATTATATATGATGGGTACCTCTGCAAGGTCACGTTCAGTTAAAGCAGGTTTAGTTGGAGCAGTATGCAAATCTGTATGGATAATCCTGACTAAATACATTGGTTGAAGAGAATAAGCTACCCTCAGGCATGGTTTACTTTGCTGGCTTTAAATAATGTTTAGTTATTTTTTTCTTATTAAGCCCATGCATCTCTCAGTGAAAGGCCCTTATTTAATGTGTGCTTTTTCAGGCTCCTTCTGCTTGACACACAAAGTGGTAGCTTTAAAAATTCACATGTTTTATATGTAAAATGTCAAATAGATGGAGCATATACTAGGTTTAGATTTTTGGGAGTTTGATTTCATTATGTGTAACTTAACAGTTAAGTTCCCTTGATTAGAAAAAATATTCAAACACCTGCTTTTCAAGGCATTTTAAAGAATCTGAGGCATGAACATTTTGGACAGTATTTGAGCATTTTAAAAGATCTAGCTGCTTACAGATATAAGTGTATTTATACACTAAACGGAAGTGAATCTCTGTCATTAGAAATAGCTCTGAAGAAGATTAACAGGTTTTTTTTCTTATTTCGGTACTCAAAGCAATGCAAAGTTCACTGGTAAACCAGGAAGATCTGTATTTGATATACACAAGAAAATGTTAAATGGATTTCTTTGAAGATTTGCTGGAGACCCTGTTTGCAGAAAAAGAGGTGGCAAAAATGTTATCCTTGCAGAAGTAGACTGCAATGTTGCAAATATTACACAGTGTCTTTCTAAATTAAAAATAAGTGGCATGGAAAGTGATGGAAGAATCTAAATGGAACTGAACCTTGGGTATAAGTGGGACCAGTAGGCTTAAGGTTCAAGGTACAAAAACCAACAACCAACATAGAAATCTACATAAAACTAAGAGCTTGTAGTTTGTGAGGGTGCTTGTGTTGGTGCATGTAGCAGCATTGCTATTTTTGTGGAAGTAGTTCTATATTGAGATTGCTGGTAGACATGTTACAGTTTATATTGGAGAGAAGGATGTTAAAAGTGCAGATGAGAGGTGAGCTTCATTACAAATTCCTAGGAGGCAAATGGAGGGAAATACTAAGGGGGAGTATGAATGATGTGGAGGAGCTGAAAGGTGACAGGGGAGGCCTAACAATACAGTTAGGATCTTCATGACCTATGAGAAGAAGTTGATGGAGCTGGGCTTGTTTAGAGTGGTGAAGGCAAAGGGACGCTTTGGTAGTGGTCTACAGTTACTTGAATAATTGCAGCAAAAATATTCAAACCATTCTTTAATCTTGGTAATAAGAGATACTCAGTGAGATATGAAGAATAATGTTTTCATCAGGAGGAGAGCACAGACATGCAACAGGCTGTACAAGGAGGTCATGAATTGTCTGTTCATCTTAAATGCCACAGGTGATGTGAACTAGTGTGCGGCAGAAATTTGGACTGGACGATGATCATCAGAGGTCCCTTGAGAACATCTCTGTGAGTCTATAATGCATGATGTAGAGAAACCTATGGGATAGAGTATATGATCACATATTGTGTGACTGTTCTTGGAGAGGTATGTATGAATGACCAAGAGTATGAGAAACTGAAAAATGCGTGGAAGGGACTGAAAAGTTAGGGAGGTATAAATGTGAAACATGGCAGTAAGGCAGACGTAGCTAGGGACTGAAATATTAAGAAATGGTAACAGGAAAAGCCAGTTTTCAGAAAAGAGTGGTAAGGATGAGTGAGGGAATAGGGTAATTTTGTATGATGGAGGAGAAGGATGCTGCTGCTTAGAAACAGTGTTACTGAGCAGGAGCAAGAGAAACACCAAACAGGGGAGCACTGGGAATTGAGGTGGGGCAGGGATATAGGCAGAAGTTGTTGGTTGCATTGATGAAAAGTATTTGGCCATGGATGGTAAAGTAGGTGATGTACGCAAGCCATGAGGTGCTTCTTGGGGCTGAAGTGTTTGGGATCGGTAGAATGAGACAGGAATGACAGATGTGGTGAGGTTGTAGGGTTGTATGGTTGCAGGAGTGGTTCTGGTGTGTGCTGATACCAGGCAGAGGTGTATTGATTTGATGAGTAAGGAGAGCGTGTGGAAACAGCATGCAAAGTGTGTGACTATATTAAGGTGAGGAAGGTGTTTGAAAGCACCAGACAGGAGGTTGTTGTGTGGGCACTGGGAGGGGTATGGAGTTGCACTGGAGACATTGCATAGAGCTACCAGCTCAGGCACATGAGGGCGCAGCAGCGTGAAGATGTACAGAGAAACGACATACCTAAGAATGCTGATGGTGGGGAGGTGACAGGTGTTGTCACATCTGGGGGAAAGTTGAGTAGGCGAGGCTGGAGAAGGGCACAGGACGACACGGGTTAAAGGAGTGTTAAGTCATGGCGGAGTGAGAAAGGTTTGAGTCAGGAGCAGCACGGTCGAGGCACAGGATGGGAAGGCACGTTGATGCAATGAACGTGCGAGTGTGGAGGCATGTACAGACTTCAAAGAAGTGAAGGCAATGTGGAGAGAGAAAGCGTAGGCTGTGTAGCTGTGTTAAAGGTGCATAAGCGGGAGAGCGGAGCCGAGGATACGTTTGTTGATGCGAGTAGCGTGTGAAGATGGTAAAGGATGCGCTGCGTCCGGGGCAGCGGGAGCACCGGGACCCGCGGGAGAGAGCGCCTCAGGGCGGCGCCGCCAGGAGCTACGGAGGCGTCGGGGGAGGAGGATGCCGGGAGGGAGAAGGACGGGATTTGTGCCGAGCACGGAGCCGAAGGGGCGGGGAGCGGCGGGGCGGGCGGGAGGCGGCACAGCCTGGCGTCACTGCCGCCTCCCCTCGCACAGGCCGGGGCTGCTATAGCGACGCGGAGGACGCCGGCGCCGAGCGGAGCCGCAGGAACGGAGACCAGACATGGTGAGCGCCGGGACGGGCGGGCGGGCAGCGGGGCGGGGAGTGCCGGCCCGGGCTGAGCCGTGTCTCTCTCCCGCAGCCCTTCTCCCAGCGCTCCTACCACCCGCCGACGGCCGAGACCGGCGCGGGGCCGGCGGCGTATCCCGCGTTCCAGTTCCGCGGGCGGCACGAGAACCCGGACTGGCGGCGGCTGAGCACCGTGGACGTGGAACGGGTGTCGCGGGATGGGGACGTGGCGGTCCTGCAGACGCACTTGGAGCATGTCACCTTCTGCAGCGCCGATCAGGAGCGCTGCCCGCACTGCCAGGGCCCCGCAGACCCGCTGCTGCTGAAGCTGCTGCGCATGGCACAGCTCTCCACCGAGTACCTGCTGCACTCCCAGGAGTACCTCAGCGCCCAGCTCGGCAGCCTGGAGGAGGCTCTGAGAGAGACACAGGCCCAGCGTGACCAGTTGGGGAAGGAGGTGGCCCAGCGCTTGCAGGAGATCCAGGGGCTCAAGGAAGAATGCAGGCGGAGGAAGAAGATGATCAGCACCCAGCAAATGATGCTGGAGGCACGAGCGAACTACCACCAGGTGAGAGGAGAGGGCAGGGTGGCCCAGTCACACAAACCTTGTCAGCTCTGAGCCTGCTGGGATGGGCAGCAGGGCAGCCCCACTCTGCTGGGATGCAGTTGTTTGCTGGGTGAAAGGCTGGAACTGCAAGGACCAGTGACCTTGCAAAAGGAAGTGCATTGCTGGCACTTATTTTCCATCTGTGTTTCAGAGACTCTTGGGAGAGTGCTACATCATCTTTAACAAATCCTCTTTTTACTAGCAGGTGCTCTTTACTCTTGAATTCGATTTAGATGCATCTGAAATGTCAGATACATATACAAAAAAAGTGATAAACATGTTACTACTTTGTTGTGTTGCTGTCTTTCCTTGCCTGTCAGCTGCATGGTCAGAAAACAAATGGAGAAAATGCATCAGAACTGATGCTGAGCAGTAATGTGCGATCTGCGAGAAGTCACTGTCCTGCACTGATGTTCTCCAGTTTCACAAAGTTTATGCTTATGGGTATGACTCAGAAGTGACTCAGGCAAGATGGTAAAGGGGTTCAGTGAGTTAGCTCAGCTCTGATTCCACAACAATCTGTTCCCATAGGGTCTTCCTTAAGAACCTTAGTACATAGCTGTTCTGAGTGACAGTGTCATGGCACTCTGTTTTTATTGGGAGGGATTTTTTTGTCTCACTACAATGGTGTGGTAGTTTGATATAAGTATTTTTTCAGTATCAGCATTTTCAGGTTTCACAAATGCAAATTTCAGCTTCAGGTGTAATCTGAAGTCTAAAGTGTACACTGCACAAAGACTTGACATGATTTCAGACTAATATGTTTAAAGATACAGACAAAGGTCAATGTTTAAGACATCAGCTAAGTTGCCTCACATGTTTCTGTAAGGAAAAAGGTACCGTATGCCCCAAGAGTAGAACTGTATATGAGGCAAGGTTCATGCATTCAAATATTAGTCTGAAGGACAAGCTGCTGATACGGTATTATTTTTTAAAAAAAAACCTTTATGCAACTCACAAAGCAGTTTGTCCTGTGTTACAAAAGAAAACTGATTGCATGTATCATTTTATGTGTAAACTTAAATAATTGTCATACTGTGATTGCCAAATATTATCTAGTTTTTCAGAAATATTTGTAGTGTGCAACTGTCTCTGTGGAAGCTGAAAAACATAGTAGTGAACTTGTCTCATTGCTAATCTGTTCAATGGCATTTGCAGTAAAACAGAGATAGAAATCTATTTCGCATTTGTAGTTTGATTTCATATAAAGTAAACTTTTGATCTCCCCTTTTTCTTTCTTTTCTGTAAGTAATTTATTTTCTCTAGTAGTTATTTAAGTTCACAGGAGAAAAATTAGTTCAGGGAATGATGTTGAACAATACCTGGAGTTCCTACAGTGTTTTCAGGATTCTGAGTTTGAATGCCAGAGACAGATTGAACTCTTCCTAGTGTTTGTAAATGCAGGGTAGCAGTGTGAGCAGTAAACAGTAACTGTATGATATTTATCTGTGCCATGATCTGCATTGCCAGATAACAGGGGTAATAACTGGTGTTCCTGAGAGGGTAGTTCAGATTCCTTGCCCTCAAAGTCTTGGATGTTTTACAAATAAGTCTGTTAATTGTTTACAAATAATACAAATTTTTTTTAGCAGAGGTGCCCTTTACAGCTAATTTTGGAATTCAGATGTAATGCCTTTAGTCCAACACTAATATAAGTTTATCCACTAAATGCTACTATAAAATGGTACTGATACCTACCAGTCATTAATTTAAGGCTTGTTCATCAGTACCCTCATGTGAGTAATAAAAATTTAATTTTAAATAATGCTTTCCACTTTTTTGATACTTTGTTCAGAAATCTTACATTCGCATGTGCAATGTAGACATAAAATGCATGTTGTGGTTAACACTGTGAAAAGTAGTTGCAAGAAAAGTGTTGTATATTTCAAAACCTAAATATTCCGTGTTAATCCTGTCTACTGCAGTAAGAGCTTTCTTTCACTACCAGCAAGTCAAACTGACATGACGTTTGTGCTTGAATGAATAACATTATTTCACAGCCAATTTAATTCTATAAATCATGTGCAATCTGTTACACTGTAAGCTTCCTCTTGGCAGCAATAAGCATTGCTGCCATACTATATCACTTTATTTTGGTTTTATATTAGGTCTTGAATTTGCTCAACAAAATTTGTCGTAATTATTCATGGCTTTAGTGTTTGCTGAAAAGTGTGTTTTATAGGATACCTGACTACCAGTGGCAGCACTTTAAATATAAAATGAAATCTGGGAATTTCACATAATCACAGAATCATTTAGCTTGGAAAAGACCTCTGAGATCATCAAGTCCAACCTTTGACTGATCAACATCTTGTCAACTAGACCACGGCACAAAATGCAGCATTCATTTATTTCTTGAACACCTTCAGGGATGGTGACTCCACCACCTCCCTTGGCAGTCCGTCCCAATGTTTAACCTCCTTTTTAATGAAGAAATTCCTTCCGATGTCCAACCTGAACCTTCCTTGTCACAGCTTGAGGTTAAGTCCTCTTGTCCTGTCATTTGTTTCCTGGGAGAAGAGGCTGACCCCTGTGTAATTGCAGCCTCCTTTCAGGCAGTTGTAAAGAGGGATAAGGTCTCCCCTGCGCCTCCTTTTCTGCAGGCTAAACACCCCCAGCCCCCTCATCTGTTCCTTGTAGGTCTTACCTGTCAGACCTTTCACCAGTTCCATTGCTCTTCTCTGGACACACTCCAGCACCTCAATGTCCTTCTTGTAGTGAGGGGCCCAGAACTGGACACAAGATTTGAGATATGAGTATGGAGGGACAATCAATGCTCTGGTCCTGCTGGCCACAGTACTGCTGATACAAGCCAGGATGACACTGGTCTTCTTGGCCACCTGGGCACACACTGGCTCATGTTCAGCAGCTGTTGACCAACACCCCTTGGTCTTTTGCCACTGAGCAGCTTTATAAACACTGCCCCAAGCCTGTAATGCTAAAGGGGGTTTTGTGACTGAAGTGAAGGACCTGGTGCTTGGTCTTGCTGTACCTCATAGTTGCCCTCTGTCTATCAATCCATCCTGTCCAGATCCTTCTACAGAGCCTTCCTACCCTCCATCAGATCAGCATTCCTGTTCAGTTGGTTGTGTCTGCAACTTTACTGAGGGTACACTCAATCCCCTCATCCAAATCATCAATAAACACAGTAAACTGGGCTGTCCCATCACTGATCCCTGTGGACATGACTAGTGACCAAATGCCAACTGGATGTGACACCACCACAATCTCTGGGCCTGTCATGCAGACAGTTCTTAACCCAGAGAAGAGTGTACCTCCCCAAGCCATAAGATGCCAGCTTTTCCAGGAGAATGCTGTGGTAGATGGTGTTGAAGACTTTGCTGAAGTCCAGGTAGGCAATATCCACAGCCTTTCCCTCACCCACTAGGTAGGTCACCTGGTAATAAAAGGATCAGGTTAGTTGGGCATGAGCTGCCTTTCCTAAACCCATGTTGTCTGGGTCTGATAACTTGGTTGTCCTGTATGTGATCACACTGGAGATGATCTGTTCCAGAGCATTGCCAGGCACCAAGGTCAGACTGAAAGGCCTGTAGTTCCCCAGATCCTCCTTCTGTCATTGATTATGGTGACAAGATCTTGAACCTCTTAAGCTGGTTTCTTACTGTCATATTACACTGATAAGTAAAAATTACTTTTTTTGAGTGTCTGTGCTTTGTTAAAATGTATTTATTTGAAAAAAAGTGTGAGATAGAGGTAGAGAGTGATCCTAAAATGATTACAGGCCCTCATGCATAGTCTTAAACTATATTGGAGAGTTTGTAGATGTAGCTTCTGTCCCTGTACTACCCATCTATTTTTAAGATATTCTGAACATAAGTAGAATGTACTTTGAAGGTGAACAAAAAGGATATTTCAAGAAGGGTGGGATCCAAATTTGACTTCAAATTTATATTCAAAACTATTAGGTAGATTATAGAAACAGTAATTGAATCAACTTTGTGCTTCAGAAGGATTCTAGGTAGCATACTAATGTAGCCACATACCTTTTCTTAGAGAACTGTGTACTGTTACTTTACCTTTGGGTACCATGAGAATTTTTGTTCTTGTGAGGTGGAATTTGTTAAAGTTACCTTGTTTTTACATATGAACAAAATGTAATAACCTGTTAAAAACCTTAACCACTGTATTTACCAAAAATATATTTACTAATGTGCTTTTAATTGTTTTGTTTTGTTTTGCTTTTTTGTCTTTGTTTTGTTTTGTTTTTGTAGTGTCCATTTTGTGAAAAGGCTTTTATGACCTATTCCTTTTTACAAAGTCACATTCAAAGACGTCACTCAGGAGAGTCTGAGATCGGTATGTACTTCAATGTTATCAAAAATATTGAGAGAGGTAGTTTAGAAAAGTGAGGATGTGCAGTCCATGATTTTGTGTAACTTGGAAGAAAAGTTTGTGCTTTTCAATTTTAGGTGTAAGATCCCAGTTTGTGTGAATGTAAGTGCCACTGGCTGATACAATGCATTGGGCAACATATGTTTCAATCTCTGGAAAATAGTTTACAAAAAACTGTGTGCCATATTTGCAGCATCTTCTCAAACTAGCTTTTCTGTTGAACGCTTTAGCCAGTAGCACAGTTCAAAGCAGAGTTTCCCTTTAGGCATGTATGTTATGAAGGCATGAGTAAAATGAACAAGCACTAAGTAAATATATAATAATTATTATATATTTTGTAAATTTTGTATATATATAATAATTTTGTAAATATATAATAATTATTAATACAGAAATAGTCCATCCCACCTGAAATCAGTTTGAATAACATCAGCCTCTACTGAACTAAACTGACTGTATAATGTAGTGAGAAAGAGAAACTGTTAAGAACAGTCTGACTTCATCTATGACAATCAATGTTGCTTTACCACTAACTTGCACACTTTCTTCTCTCTTCACTAAAAGATGTTTAGTTTGGAAAACAATGTTCTCAAAGCTTTTTTCATTCATATCTAATTTCTCTCCTTCCTGCTAGGCTGCACGCTTATGATTTATTGCTATGGATTAACAAGTATTGACAAGTAACAGTGATCAGAAACAAATTAGGAAAAAAGGAGCATTTGGGAGGAGAAAAAGTAGGAAGAATCTAATGAGGTCACAACTGTAGCTTGTCAGGCAAATGAAGCAGCAGCAAGAGTGAGAGGGGTCTGAATAAGCAGCTGAGGAAGTCTGAATATATTGAAAGACAAAAGAAGTTCTTGTGCACCTTACACTTGATAAAAATGATAGTGAAAGATTCTGCAGAAACAGTTGAAGTAATTGTTGTATAAAAAGATTAGCCTGAAATGGCTCTGTGGAAAATACCCCATGAAGTTATTTCTGAAATAATATTGATATTCCCAGATGATAGGCAAGTAAATCCTTGGTAAATTTGGCTCCTTACAAAAGTTATTTAGAATAAACTTAAACTAAGAGATTGAATAACTGCACTTCACTTTTTTCCCCTCATATATCCTTTTTACGAGCCTGTGTTGCTTAGTCCTTTGAAATTACAGAATACTTTTTCATGTAAATATTTCATTTCACATGTCAGTGGTACAAGTATTTGAGGGTAAGTTAGGAGTCCAGAGAATGTATATATTTAAAATCATCTATGGAGAATCATGGTAGTGGGAGGGGAAATGGTGTAAGAAAGTCACACTTTGTGAAGATGTTGCTGAAACACTAGAAATGTATTTGCAGGAAGTATTACAGTTCCAGAAATTGCAAGAAACCTTTTTAAAATCAGTGTTTCTTTCAAACAGAACAGAAGAGGAAAGGAAATACAGAAAAATTGCAGGATGAGATTGAAAAACTGAAGGAGCAGTTGCAGCTCACCAAGTCCCAGTTAGAGTTTGAACAACAGGCTAATTTGGCCAGGCTGTCTAAGGTAATAACATACTAAGTAATGTGAATGTCTCAGAAGAATTAGCATTTGTACTATGTTCACTCAAACAAGAGAAGTACTCGATTTCCCAGTGTTGAGCAGTTTCAAGATTCAGCTGGACAAGTCCTGGGCCACCTTGTCTAGTTGGTGCTGTTGTCAAGAAAGGCTGGACCAGAATATCCTGGAGGATAATCCCTTCCAACCTGATAGTCTGTGACGGATGAGGATCTTCTTCCTTGTTTTCAGAGGAAATCCTCATCTTCTATAAACATTGAGTATTTTTTCCCCTGAACTCAGATTCAGACTTCTCTTTCTTCAGTCCTCTTGTTCCCCCTTTCTTGGAAGTTTTCAGCTTCCATTTTCAAAGTACTGAATGAACAAATCAAAAGCTGGTAGTGTGTCACTTAGGAGTGCAGGCACTGTCAGAATAATGAGTCTTGGCCCTATGTGGACATGTGGAAGGTATTCTGCTCATTCATTCTGTGCCTAGATTTTGAGAAGTACATCTATAACATATTTCTCCTGTCCCTGAAGCATTGTTTAGTTTATGAGGTGGAACTTGGAGTATTCATAAAAGTGCAGTGTAGATTTTTTGGTGCCTTAGGGGCCTCTTTTGAAGTCACTTGTCTTAGCTGAGACTCCTAACTGCAAGGGGACTACCTGAAATGTCCTGAAGCTACAGTTTGCAGTCTTACACAACAAGAAGCTTTCAAAACTTCTCTGTTTTTCTGGGATTTCGGGGAAGATAGAAATGTGTGGTGTAACTGGTTACAGTTTGTCTGCCATGACCGACATCCACTGTCAATTCAGGTGTCATAATGTCACTGTTGGGTTTGGTTTTTTTTTAAGAGAACTACTAGTGGAGGGAATTTGTATATAAGCTGCCATGCTTCCTGTTCTTGGTCCCTTATGCTCCTTTGAGGTGATAGGCTACACATGATCCCATTCTTCCTAGTTGTACAATGATTGCATGTTATAGTTAGAGAACAAATTCAGAGTGAATGCTGTGATGGAAAAATGTAGGTGTTTCCTAAAAGATATGTATGTCCTGGACAGTGAAATGCAGGACTTTAAACAATTAGAGAACTGTATAAAAATGCATCGCTATGTACTGGAATGGTTGAAGTAATCTAATGGATAAAGTGGTGTAAATGTATATGGGGATAAAATAGTTCTAATTTTGTCTATGAAACAATGGGTTCTGAGCTGAGTGCTGTTACTGGAGGGCAAGATCTTAAGCTTGTGACACGTAGCCCTGGGGAAATGTTAGTAGCAGCTAGCAAAGAAAATCAAATATTACCAATTATTCTGAAAAACCACTGTGCAAGCCACAGCCTAAATGTGTTGTGTGAGTCTAGTCCCTTCCCTTCATCTCAAAAAGGATAGGAGAGAGCTATAAAAGTTATGGAGATGGGCTACAAAGAAGGTCAGTCAGTATTTAAAATGACTAAGCATGCTGAGTGATCAGTCTGAAAAAGAGACAAACACTTGATGAAGATGGAGGGTGAGATACTGATACCTGTGAAGTCATGACTTACACAGAGTGAATAGTGAAGAATCATTCCCTCTGTGCTCTAGTTCAGGGCTCAAAATCCATCAAATGTACCTGGCAGGAGCCAGATTCAAAAAACTACAACAAGAAAAGTACTTGGCTCTTCATGCAGCTTGTGAAGCTCATTGGCAAAAGCTGTTGCAGTTGTTAAAAGCTGATGCAGCGGCAGAGGATGACTGCAAAGTGTATGAGGAAAAATATATTGAAGTTTATGCAGTTAATGAAGTTCACAGAACTATATCAGGCTGCAGAAGTTCTCTGAGCTGAAAACAGCTGGCAACTTAGAGACTGTGAAGGAGAACGTGACATTTGCTTGCCCCAGTATTGACACTTTCTTACACTTAGAGCCTTTGTGAGGAACAGGATTCTGAACTAAGTGGGTCTTTGATAGGACCAAGTAAGGTCATTTGTGTGTTTTTCAGTAAAAAATAATGAACTGACAAAACTCTTTTGAAGTATACTTGTTCAGCTAGCAAAATGTATAGTTTGTTACCCTAGAATTCTTAAAAAAACTGGTGGTTTTAATGTTTTTTGATGTCACAGTATTTCTCAAATACTAAAAGGGACTGCATTCTACGTGTAGTTTAGGAGCTTGAATATGTATTGAATGTGAGGAAAAATATATTTTTTTTTTTAATTTCAGGAATGTGAGCAGCAAAAATCAAAAGAAGAAGAGATTCTACAATCATTTAATAAATGGAAAGACGAGGAAAGAGAGAAATTGGCTGATCAAATAGAAAAAGTGAAAGATATGTTTATGAAAGAGCTTAAGGAGTTATATTCAAGAAATTCAACCTTAGAAAATGTAAACAATTTAGATTTTCTAACATTTAAAGCATGAATCCCTTACAATAGATGGCAGTGAACTTTATGTATTTGAAATGTGATATAGACATTGTAAAGCTCTTCCTGCAGAACTCTGGAAAATGATTGAATGGTAGCTATAACTTTATCTTTGTATACAGGTATTTTATTAACATAACTTCAGGTTGCATTTTTTTTTTTAAAGGATTGTTTTGTATGAATGAATGATCCCTTCAGCTATTATGTCAGTTTTTCTTTACTCCTCAGCCTTTGAATACCTGTTTATAGGTTAGTAGATATTGTTGTGGTTGCTGCATGTCAGGTATCCTTATGTTAATATGGAGGACAGTAACTTCTGCATTATGGTCCTGACAGAATTCACGTGTTTTCAGTACTTGCTTTGGAAATGCTCACTAGCAAGAGAAACATGAAAGTATGGCTGGATCAGAAAACAAATCTGCATGGCATTACTAGAGCAGCTTATATTTTGTAGCTTCTAGGTCCTGTGTACTTTTACAAGTCATATTTATATTAGATGTAGATATTAGTAATGAAGTGAAATTTGATAAATGCTGAGCTCACGAGAAATGGGGGAAGTATCTGATGCAATCTATACATAACCGTGTTTAAAGAAGATTTTGTATTCCTCCCTCCTATTAGCAACTGTTAGAATTACAAAAGTCCAATATGCAACAAAAATCCAATTTAGGAACACTGAAAGACAGCCATGAATTTATAGAGGAGAAACCTCAGCGTCCTCAGGATCATCCAAATGTGGTTAGACTAATGGAAAAACAGGTAACACTGTAACTTAATGTATTGCTTTTGACAGATTACTTGCTTTTTATTTTTGTTCATCTTGGAGTAGGATATGAAATCCCTAAGTAAAATTTTCATTCTTCTTGATGCCAAAAATAGCAGGTTTTAAGGATTTAACACTATTTAATTCTGTCCGTATAATGGCAAACAGGGATTTATTTTTTTTTATCTTTTATAAATGAAGTAATTGTTTCTTACTTATTGATATTCTCTTATTCTTTATGATTAAATATAACTGTCTGTCAAGTGTGGTGAAAGTTCAATTCCAGAAGGCTCTAATAAAGCATTTATGTTTAGTCATTTGTGAGGCCACTTACAGGACAATTGGAATATTCTATTTCCCAAGATGAAAAAGAAAATTAGGAAACTTTCTGACAGGATTTTCCCATCTGTGCCTTTTGTTTTCTTTCACAGTTTTTGGGATGTGAAGGTCTTTGCTGCTGACATTGTACAGAAGTTTGGTCACTTCTGCTCAAAGATGTGCAAAACTCAGTTTTGCTTTATGTTTTTGGTTTTTTTTATTTCATTAAAGAAAATTGGCTTCACTCTACAACTCATGTTAATTTTGGGGTTTGTCATTATTACATAAAATATGATGTTAATGAGTGCTCAAAATTACATTATTTAAAGGGAAAATCACCTGCTCTTACTACTCTTTTTGTTAATACACAGAGATGTATCAAAATGCTTGTGTATTTCTCACTCACAGTGACTGCACATACAAATCAAAGAGCAAATACAGTTTCTAGAGTGATTGGTAAGAAAACCACACTCACATGTGTAAATCATGATTATAACTTTTCTAGGTATTAAATACTGGGTTACTCATATAAACTGTCATCTTTTTGGTATTTATGCTTTATTTAGAAAAATAAAGCTGCATATATGGAACTAAATGCTCATGTGTTATTAACAAGCAGCAGAGCTGCATATATCAAGCTAAATGTGTTGTTAACAAGAATTAAAATGTATTTCCTCTATGCAGGAAAAAAAGTGGACAACTTTAATACAAGCCATCCGTCATGACCATGAGACAGAAAAGTCCCTGGTAAGTCGCACAGCAAACCACTTACACCTAAAGGAGACTTTAATTTTTTTCCTTTACCTTTCAGTAATTCTGGATCTGCTTAGTACATCTGCCAGATATCAAGGGTTTATAAGAGTGTGTCCTCTTAGCTGTATTTATCACCTCTGTGTTTCTATGATGGTATCTTGGATCTTGGTGTTTTAGTTAAAGCCAGGGTTGAAACTGAATTTATCATTTTAGAATCTGACATGAAACTGAAACTGTGTCTGTCTTTTAAAGAACTTACAGCTGATTCTGTGAGCACTGCATTATACAGTATTTTCTGTGTTATGTGGTTAGGCTGAATAGCTGAGATTTGACTTGCCAAAATGTAGCTTTCATCCACCCTGTACCTGCTGTTACCATGGACCTGTGGCATATGTCTCAGTCTTTTTTTTTCTCCTTCCTATCACTTCTCTATTGCTTTTTCTGTTGTAGTTTTCTAATGCAGAATCTGTTCAGCTTTTCCAGGAGAAAGCACCATGGCATTTTATTTTGCTTCAGTTTATATGTTTTACTATACAAAGCTTTATTCCCCAGATTTTTTTTTTTTATATCTGCATTTCTTTTTAATCTCTTTACTGCTTTGTTTCTCTCGCTTCTTTTCCTTTCATTTTCCTTTCATCTGCGTGCCCATGTAAGAGCTGAGCAGATCATAGTGGTCTGACCAATGCTTCTCCTCCTCTGGCAAGAAAACATTGGGGAGGAACCATGGAACAGTCCCCAAAAAGGATGTAGTTAAAGATACACCCACATACAGTGCAAGAATAGAATAAGGGAGGAGTAATGTAAGTATTACTTTTGGGATGGTGCACCTAAATAACATTCCCTTTCTTCCACATTTGGAGTTAATATACTTAGTGGTTTATTATTCAAATTCACCTATCACCTCCTTAAAGTGTCATTGCTGGACACTATTTATAATTAAAACATTTTTATAGATTTATACACTTCTTCCTGCAAACTTAATTTTATGCAATCTCAGCAATATGTTTATATGTCTTTTTATTTGTATTGAGATTTAGGTAGTCTTCCTTGTGTAATTCAAAAGTGATCCAGACAACCGTTTTATAATATATACAAGTCCTAGTGAAGTCATAGGAGACATCAAGTTTTTGATGAGAAAAAAATGTTAAAAGTATCTAAGCATGACACTTGTTTAGACTTCATAGCATTAAAGTATTTTGTATAGTGTTAATATTATGTTACTTTCCTTCTGATTGCTTTCTAGCTACTGTCACAGATTGAAACAATCAAAACATCAGCAAGAGAAGACCTGAACAGAAATAACATCTTTTACAGGAGGAGGATAGAAGAATTGGAGCAGAGGCTTCAGGAGCAGAATGAGCTGGTTATTAGTCAGAAGAGGCAGGTCTGTTTTGTGAAAGACTCTGTTTCAGAGAGCAGAGGACACAGAAACACTATCTAGCATTAGCCTTTGATATTACTCTGATTGCATATTTAATATTCAGTTTGTAATAGTATTGCTGGAGTGGTTTGGTTCTGCTTTGGAAATTGTGTTGATAGATAAGAATAGATATGGAAAAGAGACACAGGAATGTAACCCAGGAATTAAAATACATTTGATAAAGAAAGGCTTAATAAACCAAAAAATTTTTGATGGTGAAAAGGATTTAGTCTGCCACAAATTATCATAATGAGATCTAGTGTTTGAAATCTGAACATACATTACTTCTCACAATAAAGTATCATATTCATTACTGTGAGAATAATTATTTAAAATATTACCGTGTGAAATGTGGTGAGACCAAGTGCCAGATTCTCCCCTGAGATGGGGTAACCCTGGTTATACCCACAAACTAGGGGACAAGAGGCTGCAGGAGGAGATGTGAGGGTTTGAGGTGATGTCATGTTGAATATGAGTCAGCAGTGCCCTGGCAGCCAGGAGGGCCAACCTTGTTCCGGGGCGTATCATGTACAGCATCTCCAGCTGGCTGAGGGATGTGATTGTCCCACTCTACTCTGTGCTGGTGCTGCCTCCCCTCAAGTCCTGTCTGCAGTTTTGGGTGCTTCAGTATAAGAAGGACACCAGACTATTTCAGCTCACCAGAGGAGGGCAAACAAGATGATCCAAGGTCTTGAGGGCATTTTAGGAGGAACAGCTGTTGTTACTTGTCTTGTTCAGCTTGGAGAAGAGAAGTCTGAGGTGATCTCATCACAGCCTCAAGGGGGGCAGTAGAGGAGGAGGTGGTGCTGGTGTCTCTGGTGATCAGTAATAGGACACAAGGAGAAATGGAATGAAACAGGGGAGATTCAGATTCAACTTTAGGAAAGGGTTTTTCACCCTGGGGGTGATCGGGCTCTGGAACAGGCTCCCCAGGGAAGTGATCATTGTACTAAGCCTGTCAGAGCTATTGGCATGTCTGGACAATACTCTTAGGTTTAGGTTTTAGGTAGTCCAGTGAGGGAATTGGACTTGATCCTTGTAGGTCCCATCCAGCCTGAGATAGTCTACAATTCTATGTTTGGAAATGAGTTGGTTTTGCCTAAAATAAAGTTTTGTTGAAACATAACTATAGATTTTTAGAGGTGATTGGCAGGGGGGCAGATCTGAGTAGTCTGGAGTTTAGACTATGGCATGATTATGTGGCCTGTTCCTCTATTAGATGGTGCATTCTTTGTAAATCAACATCTGATTTTACACATTTTGCTTGAGATTAATGTTAAACCTATACGTGAATGCTTAAAGAATGGAAAGACAAATAATAGCTTTTACATCTCCACTGCCACAAATTTTATAGCTGGAGAAATGGAGGACTTAATCATAGATGAATTTCCTTCAATAAAGTGACCTTGGAAAGAAACTAATATGACCACAGATGTATAATAGGTTCAGAGGAGTCCAAGTTTGGTATTTGTGAAGCACAGTTTTGCAGATCTACGTTCTCAATCCCTGGAAAATAGAAGGGCTTGAGAAATAGCTAACACTTTTGCAGAATCCAAACTTAATGGACAATGAATAGGGACACTACTGGCTATAACCAAACAGATAAATAAAAGAGGATCATGGTCCAATATCTTGTGCCAGCTCCATCTGACACTGTGTGTCTGAATTCATCATGTTCTTCTCTCTGGGAAATTGGAGTGCAGAACATTGTTTTAATGATGTAGGATTCACAAGTTTCCTGTTTTCTTTAGATCACATTACAGCCAATGTGTTTCCTTTACTCTGTCAGTTCAGTGCTTGTCCTGGGGTGTCAAACAGACAAACCTGTAAAGCACAGAGGAGAACTGTTCATGCATTTAAAATCAATGTGTAATTAAACACTCCAGTGTTTCCCAGAGTGGAAGCTAGGCTTGGAAAATGCTACATGAATTGCTGAGGAAGAAAGTATTGAAACTCTTAAGTGCTGAAGTGGCCCATAAATCTGCTCTCATTTGATTTTATAACTGGCAATATCAGGATGTAAAAAGCATGAGTTCATTAAAACAATTAAGACATTAAGACAACGCAAAAACATTCATTAACCATGGACAAAATATATATTTGGCACAGAAGAAGTATTTTTCTCCACAAATCATAACCAATAATTTTTGTTACGGAATAGTGCTGAAACTAGGTATTTTATGCTAAATGTTTGTTTTAGATATTGATCCTTTACATTTCTATCAGTTCATGTATTTGTCTTTTCTCCTTTAGATAGAAGAATTGTCCACAAAACCACCTCCAAGTGTTAAAACATATGATGGTGAGTACAAACTGCAAGAAAAAACAGACTTAGTTTCTGATTTCTGCAGCCTGGCTGAAACGAATATAGACATCAACTTGATTAACAAAATACTGAAATAAAATCAGTACTGGAAATGCGTTTGTTTTTCACAGGCTACCTACCTGTTTCCATGCCATGATTTACAAAGATCATGTTTTGTAGCTGTACAGACTTCTAATGTACAAAACTTGGGTAGAACAACTTTATTTTGGGGTTTTTTTGTATTTTTTTTTATTTTTATGAAGTGTCATTTTAATTGATCTTTTTTCATGCTTGACTGTTCTTAGACTGCAGAACTCACAAAAGGGAAAATACTAAAAGAGTAGACAAAACTGATTAACTTGTCACTTAAGACACAGATGTTCAAAGAATGTTAAGAACTCTTATATTTTTGTCTGTGTGGTATTTTAACAACTGAAGTCTATTACAAATAGCTAAATCTGATAGTAGTGTTTCAGGATGTTGTTCTGGACCACAAACACCCATATAGTTAATGCTGTGGTTACAGTGACTTGAAGTTTATTGAAATAGGTGATGGCAGATGAATTAATTCTGATCTCAGTTTGGAAACCATTTTGCTGTATTAACCATGAACTGAGTCAAACAGCAGGGAGTAGGTTTAATTTGAGGAAGGCCTCATAAGTGTACAGCCACGTAGCTTTTCATCTGTAGCTGGTCATAGTCATTCATACTGAAGCACAGACAAGTAAAAGTCCATGGCACATGGGCAATTTTGCTCCTAGCCCCAAGCTGGTCTGAGGAATGTAGGATTGAATTACTAATTCACTCCAAGGCTACACATACATGATCTATACATCTATGAAGGTTTGCACTTCTTGATGTCAAGTGTGGATGCTGCAGATCCTCTCTGGGGAGTATAAGCCCCAGTCAGGCAGGTATTGGCTAAGTAGCTTTGGGCCAAGACTTCTTCCCTGTGACACAAGGACAACACGCACTCAAGACCAAAAGAATGATTGCATTCTAGTCCAGTGATGATTTAGTTAGTAGTTTCTTTTCCTGATTCTAGAAGTGTCAAAAATAGTAAGCATATATAGAGATATACTTTTATGTTGTGATGAAATGGTTTTTACTTTGTAAATTTTTTATTTTTTCCCTATTAATGTAAAAAATAACTAATTTATTAATGTGATTAAATATTGCTACATTTAAGAATCTGTATTTGTTACTGTTTACTATAATACAATTCAATTATTTTTTTACTCTTATGTTATTTTAGTGAACACTCCTGTAGAGCGTCTTCAAGAATCTAAATCAAGTCCATCAGTTACCCTACATGGTAAGGTTTTTTTTATAGGTCCAGATCCAAAACTTTCAAATCTAACACTCACTCTTATCAGATATGTTGCTTGTCAAATCATAGGTCTAAGAGTAATTTTGTTGGAAGAACATAACTTGCATGTCAGAGTTGAGAATTTCTATGAAATAATTATAAGGATGCACTGCTGAGAAGAATAAATAAAAAACAAATTAAAATAATTGGAGAATGTTTCCTAGAATATGTATATTATTGAAGCACTTAGATGAAATTTATTGAGGAAAAATATCTGTGTTTTCTAATGGAAAATACGCTCATCTGATATATGCATATACTGGATAGTTAAATGCATCTACTGGAATTTGTGTAGGGAAACATGTGGAGACGTTTGTATTTTCCATGTGACTTCAAATGGCAAGGAGTAAAAATTATAGAAGAGATAATCAAAATAGACAGTTATCCTGTCCTTGTTCTGCCAGCATATATCTGTGGTTACATATAGATTGTTACTTAGGTATTTTAACTTGCAGCATTGTGATATCCTTTAGACAGGGAGGGGGGTGAGGCAGCTATATTTACATTGTTTTGTACTTTGTGAAAGTAGTTTTGTTTTTTAATTAGTATGCAAATTAATGGAGAGTGTTGTTACCATACCAATATTCTGAGCTCAACTAATTCTTTATTTTCCCTTTAAGTAGTAAAGTTGTGAAAAACTAGCAAGCAAAATGTTTAAAAAAAGTTTATTAATTTGAATTATAATTAAAAAATGTATTTTTCTAATTATTTCTTTTAGTTTTTAAACCTGTCACATGGGGACTAAATGGAATTTGTCTGTGAAAAATGTGGACAATTTTTCTTTTTCACCAAATACAAAAAGTTCTGAAAAGGACACTATACATCAAGCTTTCAATAATTTGATGAGGAATGAAAAACTCATGTAGTGCTCATTTTAAACTATTGGTTATGACAAGAATTATTTTAAAAAGGAAAATTGATTATATTATTGCTAATTATTCTGTGGTAACATTATTTGAATAATAGAAAGATTTCTTTCTAAGTTATGCAAGGCTTAGTAGTTCATTGCTTGTAGCTTTCTGAGTTAAACTACATGGATGAATATTGTGTAGACAAAAGTAACAGTATATTAAGTATAGAGAATTAGGAATAGCATTTTAAACAATTAATTATTTTTCATTTAAGCCAGCCTCATTACACCAAAATAATAGTTCTGGTTCTGGCTAAGAAGTCTCACAGCATGTTGTTTAGCAATTGCCCTGAATTTAAGTTTTATGGAGATTATGGCTGCTAAGGACTCACCAAGGTTGTCAAGCATTAGTTACTTGGTGCATTTGCTTTCATTTGTACTGAGGGCAGAAACAGCCCTGTGAACATTAGTATTTTTTGTACTCTGACAATTTAAATGAGCTCATTCAGATCTTTCGTAATGTCTTGCTGCTTCAAATATGAAGTTTGTGACATCTCATGAAACTTCTCAAGATAGAAAAGGCTGTTCCTGCCATTGATACACAAAAGATTCAACATCAGTTTATTATGAAACCTCAAAGAAGGTGTTCCCTTCAGATTCCTTTGCTGATTACTATTTTATTTATCTCTGCAGGTCTCTCTGTCTGTCCCCTTTCTTCCCTTCTGGATTGTTTTTTAAACTTGCCTTACCTAATTTTCTGGAGGTTAGCAGAAGTTATGGTGTCTTTCCCGAAGTTTTCAGGACTCCTCAAGGGATTGACTTACTGAATTAAGACATCATGGCTGCATCTCATGCCTTTATGAGAAGGAAAGCACTTCCTGGTAACTTCCGTAGACAAATTTATTTAGCACAGATCATCTTATAATTGCCTGCATATAAAATATCTTCTTTTTTTTTAAATTAATTCTAGAAAAGGCTTTCTAATGTGAACTTAAGTACATTCTTCAAAGCCGCTCAGAAGCTTTTGCATCCTAGTATTCATTCTGTGCATCTTAAATCTATGTAATGAAAAGATAACCCTAGTTGCAAGTGTGAGTTATCCTAGGTGTAAAGTAGGAGAGCAACTATGTTAGTCTGTTGGTTTTGTGTTAATATTCCTGACTTCTTGTGACAGCTGGTAGAGCTCCTTGAATTCCATCCTGGTAGAACATTCTTCTATCCATTTCTGAGCTAGCTGTAGGGTTTTGTGCAAATATAGCAGCTCTTACTTTCAATGATTATTTCAGTCTCACAAAAAAAGCAACAGCTTAATTACAATTTAATACTATTTTAAAATTAGGCTTTGCCTCCTCTATTACTGTTGAAATGTTGATACTTGTTCAATATTTAGGCTTTGCTAGGTCAATAATACTAGGTGGAATTGAAGATGGTAGTTAAAAAGCAAAGCTGAAAATTAGTTTGTTCATTACAACCTATGTCTCAGTATACAAACAGGGTGTGGACACCCAGGCTCAGCTATCACTAGGGACATAGCTGAAGCATCTGAGGAAAATATAGTTAAAGTACTTACTCTTCCTAGAAAGTAAACAGAGAAAAGGGGCGCCTTCAGAGTTTGGTTCAGCTGAACTAAGATCTGAATGCTCTTTGGAGTTGCCTGTGTCTCTTTGCTGACTGTTGAAGGAGTCTGAGGTGTCTAGACTCCTAACTTAGAGGCCTCAGGTAAGTGTAAAAAATAATCTTAGAAATATTGGTTTAAAATTAATATTTCTGCTGCTTATGTGCAGTATGTGGCTTTCTGTTGATCAGTTAGGAGAAAAAATATATGAAGTGCATTAATTCAAAAACAGTGGTCCAAATTACAGATATCACAGGTTAGGTCTGGCAGCTCTTTGTATGTGTAATTTGAGTATAAATTAAAGGAGTATATAATGAGTGTAGCCATGGCTTGCATTCCTTACATCTTCAAGAAATGCAGTAGTTTAAAAAAAACCAAATTTTATGGTTTTTCCTAGCTTGTTACATTGCAAGTGCAAAGTGCTTACTGTAGATGACACTACACCATAGATAATTTTATTGCTTCTGTTCAGGCTAAAAGTTCTTTAGCATTTCTTATTTCAACATAAATAGATGGGATTTCTTCTTTAAATGTTGGCCAGAAGACTGCTTTTCCAATAGTACTGTCAGAATATTGGGTTTTTTTAACTAGTAGGTAAGAACAGACAAATAATATATGATATGCATGAAACATACACAGCCTGAATCCTTCATTATTGATACATGTATTTTCCTATTCTACCTGTATAGAAATGGTCTTCAAATACTCTTTAGAACAGGTATTTAATTCTTTCTTAAAGTGTGCTGGGCACATAATTTTTCAGTAGGATAATTATCCACTAAGAAATGAATTAATTTGATACATCTGTGTCTCTACACATACTAGCTGGCAGAAGAGATACTCTGGATTATGTGGGATGATATACACAGCACTGCTGGCCTTAATGATGGCTAGAATTAATATGGCTGATCAGATGGCCAGAAGAAGCACATCTCTGGTAAACATAAGGAGAGGACTCCTTAAGGGGGGGTCATCTCCACACCTGTCTATAAACCAGAGTAATGGTTTTCCTTAAGTGTGAATCCAATGTGATGTTTAATAGATATCTCTTAGAATATGTGTACAGCGAAAAGAAAGAAAGGGCTTGTTTACATCAGGGGAGTTGGTGTTTTCAGGTGTTGCACTCCCTCATGCCTTAGCATTTGATCTCCCCTGTTAACATATAGTGAACAACAGTATTACACATAACAGTAATGCATTTGGGATCTACTCTTGCAACTGTTCTTAGTAATTACTGATTTTTCATTTCCTCTGTTTCTGGTACACTGAGGAAGAGAGGCATGTACCTTTATGCCCAATCACCAGACCATTTTCAGGTCTGAGTTCTGGGGACTGGGATTTTCCTATTATGTTAAGTCACTTGGCAAGGGCTTGTGCAGAGATGAGTCATCGCCTTTAAGCAGAGCATTTTGGGTGAAGTACAGGTAAAACAAGCATAGATTAAATCCAACTACAAAGCAACTGCCTTATTGACTGGTAAGTCCAGCCAAGAAACTCAGAGGCATCAGTGCCCATGCAGCTTAATTAAATCTTCCCAGAACATTTTGTCTGTGCTTTAGGCTCCGTCCTTCCAAAGAGACACATTTCAGGCTTTTGGGAACGATTCCAAACTGTGTCTGAAAACTGTTTTGGAGAATCTTAGTTGGTGAAGGGTAGCAGTGTGCCAGGAGCAGTAGTGTGGAGGATCGTGTTCCAGTGCCCAGGAATGCTCTGGCCACTGGTAAATTTTACAGCCTTAGAGACTGAAGCCCATTTGTCTCTCAGAGTTTTGCTTTTAAATGTTTTCCTAAGGTATCTTGATATTTGCATCTTATTAACAACTTGTGATGGTGTAAAAAGCATCTTTTTAAAACTTCTTATTTAGTAAAAGTTCTGTGGGAGCAAAACTTAAATCTTGCAATTAGCTTGGAAAAGCAGGTGAGAGACTGAATATCGCCACAGGCATGGAAAGCATGGAGAGAGCAGCTCCCATACCCCAAGTATTTATGCCATCAGATTACTTGGGGAATATTGGAGATGTGGCAGTGTCACTTAGCTCCAAATGCTTGTTTCACTGTGATTTCCTGTCACAGTGCATCCATGTTTGTACTTGGTGTACAAGAAGTGCCAAAAAACATCTTCATGCAGCATCACTTTCTCCTCTTCTACCCATAGAGCATAACAACCATTTGTGCAAGAGGTTTTTTTGTGAAGGATGGAGCAAATGCACATAGGCCCAAAATAGTGACCAATAAATTGTTTTCTCTTATAATGCCTATAGTTGAATGCTGTAAGTACAGTTTGCATACCTGTTTTTATTGTAAACCCTAGAAGACACTCAAGCTCTAGTTTTCATTGATATAATTTAATTTGTAGAAGGTGAATATTAATTCACATTTTAAAAACCTGAATACTTATTGGTCTACATATAAACATTTTCAAGCGTGTCTTAAATCTGAAGTTTAAAAAGTGTAGTCTGGCTTCATTTTTGTGAAGCAAATTGTACCTGACAGCCCATTGAATGATAAATTCAATGTGTTTAGGAAGCTGTTTGCAGCACAAACATTTCAAGAATTCTTTAAAACAGATGATAACACTGAATCTTATTCAGTTGGAGTGATTGAAGGTTTTTAAAATTGGTTTTATTGGTAATTATCTCATATATATAAAAAAATGTTAAATGTCTGTCTTGCATGTATGGACTCAGTACTTAATAACCCTGGAATAGTGAGTTAATATATTTTTCCATATATTTTTGAGGTTTACTTTGTCCATTTCACTTGTATTTTTTAAACTTTTAGTATAAAATTGCACATAAACAATATTTTTAAATTAATCTTTTAAAATGGCTTCTTATGAGAAATTAATAACAATATTGATTTACATAATCCTGGGTGGCCCTGTCATTGCGCATGTCTTGAAAATATCTTACCTGGTGCCATTCCAGAAGTTGTGTGATGTATCAATCAACCTTGCACTGATGGCATAAAACTGATGTATCTGGGATGACACCATACACCTGTGTTTGGACAACAGAATCACTCCTGAAGTTACTATGTATTAGGGTCTCCTCTACAAAAATGTACCCTCAAGGCAGTGAAGACTTGTGTTGCAGTGGGTTTGTGATGGTTAAGCAGGTTTTCAGCAATCAAGAAAGTTGACATCAGTGTGGTGGTTTTTTTCCTGACTTTCCCTCTCTGGACCTTGACCTTTTTCTGTCCTTTTTGTCTGGTGTTCCTGTTCTTCTTCATTATTAGAGCAGGCACCCTTGGTGCATATGCTGGAGCCCATAGAGGAGCTTTCAGAAGAGGAAAAAGGTAATGATTGATTCAGCTCAAGATATGCTGGCATGTGTTTCTTGAAAACAAAAAATATTATTTGATACCTACAAAAAGTATTTTGTAGTAAAAAATGAAAAGTATTTTTCATAGTATTTCATTATATTTGTGTGATATGGGTGGGAACATGGTTTGTGTTAGTCTCCTGCTTGCTATTGCTTGTAAATATGATTTCCTTATCCAGGTTCAATGTTTTTATGAAAATCTAGCTAACTTCTTTAAAGCAGGCACATTCCATATGTTTAAAGAGATTTGAACTAAGCAGAGCAAAAATGTTTGATGGGGAAAAGCCCCTCACTAGGAAATTTTTGGTGCTGACACTATTGCAATATGTGTTCACTCCCTTTTAAAACTCTTAAGAGAATAAAAAGTTCAGGCAGAAGGAAGTTAATGGTGGAGGTTGGAGCTGCCAGCTTTCATGAATGCATCACAGATATTTTTACAAGTAATCTGGCTTGCACCTACCCATAAGCAGCCACAGCTCCAGCCAGGGTTGTGCAATTCAGAATAAAGTTACATAGCCTGGCACTGGCAGCTGTTGTGCCTCTTCCGAGGAGAACTTGGAGAAGGCCACATTTACAATGACAGAACAGAAAGCGCTGGTTCATCCTGCATGGTATTCTTCTCCTGAACGCAGCTAGTAGTACCTTAGGTGAAATACCAAATAGCTGAGTAACATAAAAATCTCTTCTGTGTGTGAAAACCAAAATCAGTCTTGAACCCTACAGCCAGTGAGTTTAAATTTCAAAGGAATGATACTGTTTTGAAAACAAAATCGTTGTTTCAATACATCTGTGTGTTGAGAGGTTTCCCCAGGGGAAATCCAGTGACTGAACAATCTGAAATAAAGACTGCTTGCATTTTTGCCGTTCCTTCTGCTGTTTCTCTTGCTTGCCATCTTCTCTCTTGATGGATTGTCTTTGTTTCTTCTTCTGTGCCTAAAGGCATGACCTGAAGTGCAGAAGAAAAAAAGAAAGAATGCAGTCTGAAAAGACAGACCAAGATTTTTTTGGTTTTGATGACAGTCATTTGTAAGGGAGACTGTGAAAATTCTTGACTCGGAACATAATTTTCTAGGATTATGTAGGAACTGAGACAGTGGATCAGATGTAAGGTCCCTTTTCTTAAAAGCTGAATCTAGTATTTAGGGCTGAATAAGAAAACACTTCCTTAAATAATTGTTCTGGCAAAGAGGATTTGTCTTGAGCTACTTAGCAAGAATTAATATTGTCATTAATTAGGATAATGTTGGATACTCTTGTTACCCTTATTAGTATGTAGTAATTAGGCATTTTTTAAACTCATTTTTAAAATGAGTTTAAAATGTATCTATTTTATTGTAAGGATTAATATTGGAAATAGGGTTTTCAGAAGGCTCCTTGGAGCCTTCTACTTTAAAATGTCTCATGTATGGCTTTCTGGGAGAATTTTGCATTGCATAATGTCATCTTGTCCTGACTGGGGATAGTCAGATAGCCGTGTGTTTCCTCAAGACCAATTTTTTGCCTCTTCTAGGACTCAGTTCTCCAGACAAATCAGTTTTAATCTCATCTCTGTCAGGGACTGAGTTGTCCACAGAATTCCCAAAATCAGATGAGATTTCAGCCTGATTATGTCTTCTTCAACACAGATCTAATAGTATGGCAGCTAGACTCTCAGTTTTCATTACCTATAGTTCTTTCCAGGATCTCATGGGAAGCTACTTCCTGAAAACCGCCTAATATGTCATTTATGCATTTTGAGGCCTTTTTGTCTCTTCTTTAGAGTTCTTGTCTCTCCCTTTAAGAAAAATGAAAGGCAGATGGAACTGCTTTCTAATAAGCTGTCATTGTCTATAAATAGAAAAAGTGACACATTTGTTTCAAAATAAAATATTTGAAAATCACAATATAGAATTATGCCTTCATTGCTGTCCTTGTCTATTGAGTGGCAGATGACTCTGCTGCCCTGTAAGGCATACTGGGAAGAGACAAACTCCTGCCCAAGATTCTCTTTGTATTTCAGGGGAGTTGGGAGTGTGGTTTACATGCTTTCCCTGGGATGATTTACACCCTTTGCCAGCTTTGCTGACCACTGCCAGACAGAAGCAGCCATCATGGTTCCACTAGTTATTGCTTCATTTACTTTATGTGGCATTCAGTAAAATTTTCTCTTGCCAGTGACACTTTATAGACAGGTTCCAAGGGGGTGTGTTTTGCTTCTTTACTCTCCTGTATGATCCTGTAATACTTTGGCCTAACTTAAATGTCAGTCTTCATTTTAGATGGAAGAATCTGTCTAGATGATTCTTTTTTTCTTGCATAAGAGTTCTTTATTGACATAAGAGTCAGTATTGACACTTAAAGCAAGGAAAAGAGATAGGAACCTCTTTGTCTGCTTTTGAGTATGTATGATGTCATAGACTGGCATAGAAGAAAACACGACACTGAACTTTGTCCTTGAAAGAGTTTTGAAGATGACTATTATCCATTATGTATTTTCTGTGAAACAGTCTGCCCCAGACTAAGGTTTTGTCTTTACCAAGACTTTTAAAAGTGTTACAGCTTTGCAAAGGTTTAATTTCAGTAGATGATTTTATCAAGAGAACATCATGTTGGTTGAAGCTTTTCTTGAGGAAAAGTTTGTAATATTCTTGTTCTGATTCTTGCTAGAATTCAGCTTTTATTTGAAACACCATGTTTAGAAAGCTTAAGTATCAGAAGATAGTCTTTATTTATCAGAAGTTTTCAAGTACAGTGCTAAAGGTAAAGATCTTTGTTGCCACATATTTAGCAGAGTATCTCTACAGAAATTCTGTAACAAGCAATAAAAGTTACTTGTGATGGTGGCTACAAGGTGCTGAGGTACAGATTCCAAGTGAGCTGACTTTTGTAAACTAGCCCAATATTTTGAAAATTACACAGTTCCATGTAGATGAAAAGTGTACATATATGTCTCTGCTGTTTCTAAAGAATGCATGCTTCACTGCAGTTTTTGTCTCATGTAGTGTGGATTTTTAAAAATATCTCTTAACAGCATTTTACTTCTTATTTCAGAAACTGAGAAAAGTGATCTAAAACCAGATAGAAGTAACCACTATTTAATAAATGCTCTGAAGTCTGATCCTTCTTTAACTAAAGAATTGCGAGCTGTTTTGGAGCAAGCTCTGGAGGAGAAGCTGGAATCCTTGGGAATTAAAGCAGTAAGATGTTGAATTATTTAAAAGAAGGGTAATCTTTGTACCACTTCTCTTCCGTTCTTTCACTTCTGTACTAGTGTTCTCAACCTATAAAATCCAGAGCTAAATTTCCATGTTTTAAATATCTGCAATTCCTTAACCACTCACCTGAGAGGGTGGCCATCAAATTACAGCTGTGGAGGATATGTCTATATCTCTACACTTGTGAGCAATACTACCAACATCTGCGATTTTACTACGAGCTCTGTGATATCTGAAGTGTAAAAGAGTGTTTACAATACAATTTGTTTTCTTAGGGTGTTCGTGGAATATCAAGTGATCGCTTAAATAAAATTTTGCGAGCAATTGAAAGTGCCAGAGAACGCAAAGAGAAGCAAGAGCCCACCATGCTTGGAATTCGAGAGCATCTTGAACGTCAAGTTGGCCTTCGGGTTGAAGAGAAATCATTATCTTCTAGAAGACCTGATTCCTGTGCTCAGCTTCTTGGTGAAGGTTACAATGGATTTTGGGGTTTATTTCATTGTCTTACATTTTTTTAACTGCTATTTTAAAGTTTTATATAACAGCATTTCTGTATAGCTGCTTTCCTGCTTTTCCATAACAGTATTCTATATAGTCATGGAGAACTAAACTGTTTTCTTTAAAGGGTTCTTGACATGGTATCAGTATGCTCTTAACAGCAAATATCTTAGCTCAGGCAAGATACATAGTGTTGTGTAGGGACTGTAGCACTTTGGCAGCAAATAAACCCCTTGCTTTCCAGCTGATCCTAACAGAACTGAAGGGCCTGTAATGGCTGAGCTTAATTTCTGATTTTAACTAGTTCAGTATTGTAAGTCTGATCATGTGCCCAGGAGCACCAGCAGTGTGGGTTATAGTCTGAGTCTGGTCTCATTTTGTGATCCCAGATTCACCAACAGTGACACCTTAGCATCAATCCCTCTTCCCTGGCTGACTGTAGTGCTAAGGGTCATCCAGCCTCTGCCTGATAACCTAACACCCCCTCAGCATGCCATGATGGCCACATAATCCCTTAGCTACACATCTCATGGCATATTTCATGGAAGTCCCTTCATCATGTATCTTTTTGCTGTACACCTTGTTCTTATGTTATCCACCCCGTGACTACAGTCACACCTTCAATTTGGTGCCCCTATCACACCTGTTCAATGGATTTTTGGGGGGTCTGTATAGGGCAATTTCTCTCCCCCACACCTTTCATTATACCACACCCAGACCTTATATTTCTGACAGATCATTATCCAGATACATGTTTATGACCAAAGGAAAACATATTAGAGTCAGGATTAATGTAGGAACAACAGGATGAAGTAGTTTATTAAAAATTCCTCTAGCTGTGGATGACCATCTGAAGAGGGAGTCTGACCACTGATGCTGTTCATCCTACTTCTTAATGTATTTGATTAGATGCCACCAGGACTGAAATTCCCTTTCAAATTCAGTGGCATTGAGGTTACCTTTTTAATTTCAGTAGGCAAAGTGGCCTCATCTCCTTCCCTTATATTTGCTGTCACAGTAAATTTCACAAGTGAGGCGTGTGTGTGGTGCAGAATGTGCTCTAGTTACCATATTGATTAACTTCCATAGGTAGAAGTGAGGGTCTCCATCCTGCAGGTCAAGCTTGCTGATGTGTGAACCAAATTTCGTTCATGATAGCAGCAGCTGCTTCTACAACAAGGATAACAAATCCTTAGATGGGTTAACTTGATCTTCAGTGAAGATGTGCTGGCATCATTCCCAGTATCCCTCCTGGAAAGGGAAAGCAATACAGCTTTCATTGGGGTTTGTCCAGACAGGTTATCCTTTAGTGGCTCAACTTGTGTAACTGCTTGGACTAATGATTAAAGTCTCTTTTCCAGCTCAGAATATCTTTGTTCTGTCTCTTTAAATGCAGCTGGGCTGAATGAACAGGGCCAGTGTGAAACAGGCTGCAGGAAGCGCCATGTTCTCAATAGAACCCCATTCGGCTGTAACAGAATACAGGGGGGTTGTGGGACCAAGCTCTGGAACTGCTTCAATGTGCTGCTCAGTCCACTCCCATGACTTCCCCTTTTTGAGCAAACTGTGCAAGGGATGGGCAATAATGGAGAAACTGGGGATGTTGGCACCAATATCCTAAAGTTCCCATTATCTGTTGTAATTATTTTAGTATAGAGAGGTTCAACCCATACTCTATTTTTCCAAGATGTCAGAAGTGGCTCGTTTAATCTATCAGGCTCTGAGGAACTTAACCTCCTTAAAACCCTTGACACTTGGACATAGGAATGCCTAAACCTAAGGCTTTTAACCCATTCTTCCCCATTTTTGTTGCACACACGACCTCCATGGGGTCTTCTCCAACTGGTTTTGTATCACTGTGTTGCAAAAGCGTAACTACAGACCTCACACAGGGTGCATGTGCAGTCTGTTAACCATAGATCTGGTCACATTCTAAAAGAGACAATCTATGAAATACAACATATGTGGTTCTTTTGGATTGCCAGAAATATATATACACAGATATTATACATATACATATATATACATTTATACATATAGAAACAATAACTTCATTGTAGCTGTTTATAGCACTAACAATACAATTGCAATCACAATTGCAACTTAATTTCCTGGGTCAAAACACTTGGCATAGCCAAGGGTTCAATTCTGAAAGATGTCTGACCTCTGAGGACTAGTTGTAAAGCAAGGGAGTTCATTTTCTGCCAAATTGCTACATTTTTTAACCCAACGCATGTAACTCAGGACTGCTTGGAAGAAAATAATTATATTTCCTCTCCTTTTTTTGTGAAACTATAGTCTGCAGCAGAGACATCTTTAATTGTAGAAATGAAATGTGAAAGATACCAAACATTGATTGTAAGAATGACATAGACAACTTTTCTTGTAGAAAAACACAGGTTCAATCCATTGGGAGTTTCCTCATTTGCCACACCACAAAAGCCATCAAAGTTGTCTCCATCAGCTGTCCGCCCACCTGGACAAAGAACAATCCTCCCTGAGTTTACTTCTACTCCAAAGTAAGAGATGCCATTCTAAAATCACTCATACCTCAGATAATGGTCATATGGGTTTGGGCTTTTGTGGCTGTTGTGAACATTTCCTCAGTTGTAAGAATTGAGGAAAGAATTCACATAACTTCCATATAAACTTTATGCTTGCTGTCAGTCTTGAAATAACGTATCTCATTATTTTTAGATCCAGGAAGATTCTTGGAAGTGGAGGTTCCAGAAAAACATCTAGCATCACGTATGTTTTGTTCCTTTGACTTTTTGAAAAAGACATTTTTGGTGACATGTTTGCCACAAAAACTATTATTAAGCTAAAATCATAAGCACTGTCTGGGCTGCATACTTCATTTTTTGGTTTAAAGTGTTACTCCATTTGAATGTGTTGTTATAATCCCCGAAAGATGGCATGTTTTTCTTTCAGCATATCTATTCTTTGTTGTGGTTGAGAAAGAAAGATACTCAATAAGAACAATATCTTCCTTTAGTTTCTCTCTTAGATGTTTTTTCTGACTGTGTTAAAAGCATTTAGAGACTTTGGTGACCTAATTTTTTCAATTTATTGATATTTTTATACTGCAGCCAAGATTAAATACAATATTCCATGTTCCTTTCACATCAGGTATATTATTTTGCCACTTCCTTGCCACTTCACTTGCACTGAAAAATTCCCATCTGATGTCACAATAGGCTTTCTGTGGCACAGATACTTTGACCCTGAAATTTGCTCTACCTGCCAATCCACAAAAGCCCACCTATGTTTGCCTGGCAAGACTTGTTTAATATTGGTCTCTTGTTTTGTAAAGAGGGTTACATAAATGGAAGGAGTCATGTGTGTATAAGAGGGCATTTTGGGGTTTAAATTTTCTGAGTTTAACTAGAAGCCTGTTTTCTTTTAATTTTTTTTAATAGTTAAAATTTAGGGGAGATTCTGTCTTTTCTCACTAATAAAAATGCAAATTAATGGAAAGGAAAATACAAGGAAGCTTAAATTTGTATGTGGTGATGCACACACTGAAACCCAGTAAGTGCTCATTTTGTATATGGTTTTCCTTAGAACACCACCATTCAGTTCAGAGGAAGAAGCTGATGAAGATGATATGAAACAGTCTTATGTAACACCAGAGACATTGCAAAAGCAGTCAAAACCATCAAGCAGCATAGTCCATGCTTTTCAGAAGCCTTCTGGCAAAAGTGATGGGAATGGGATGGAGGAAAACAGAGCTGGAGAAACTGGAACACCTCCCAGAGCTTCTAAAGGTTTTTCACTGCGTTTGTATATGGATGTTGTGACAGCTGTGCATTATTTTGAGTTTCATGGAAATATTTTTGTGTTAGAAAACATAACAAAAGCAAATTACCTAGTCTTGAGTGTGTATATATATAGGTAAACACTTTATGTTTTTTCTAATATGTTTCTGTTAATGTATTACTTAGAGATGTGCATCATGCTCTTCTATATAAATGCAGAAAAAGATGCAATCTTTATCTCAGAGAGAATTTACTTATTTTTACTTTGGGGGAGATTTCTAGAAGGTTTACAGTAAAGTCTCTCCTTGTGAATGGAAACTGTCAATTTAAGTTTTTTCTGAATTTTAGGAACAGTTATTAAAAAACTGACCAAACAAGTTGGAGAGAGTCTTTCTAACCATGGAAGTAAGAACAAACCAGCTGGAGGAATTAATGTTACACAGGCATTTATTAAGAAAGAAGAGGTGAAAGAACTGAAGGTATCACTTTTAATATGCAGCATTATTACATTAATAACATACTACTTTCAGACTACATCAAATCTATTGCTGTCCATTGAGTATGGCTTGCGTTCACCAGCAGAATACTAACACAATGGATTCTTTACCCCTCAGGCTCCTATGGCCCTGGTCTTCTCCTCAGTTTAGAGTTCTATAATTGGTAAACAATTTTGCTGCAATTTGGGGTCTTTGCCTGAACAATTTTTAAAAGGAAAAAATATTACTCCAAAAGAGAAGTCAACAGCACTGATTTTATTTCAGTTTGAATAGTTGTTTCTAGATTGAAGTAGACAGGTACTAGTTCTAGCATTAAATACAATACTTTTACACTAAATTAGCAAATAATAATTACTGAGAACCCTGTTAGCCATAATGAAACTGATACCTTAGAGCTTCCTGACTGTGGGTTAAATCTGAAACTCATCACTCCCCCCAAGACAGTGACACTTCTATTTAATTTTCCAGATAGGGGTGATGGTCTTAATCAATTTTGGCTATGAAGGTAGCATAATGACATTTAGCCTGTGTCCTTGTAGTTTCTATTGATGACACCTAAACTGTTCATTGACTGTGTGGGATCTGCAAATTGCACAAGACTCAAAATTATCACCACAGGCATGACTATTACAGTACAATTTTCTATCTAGTAGTACTTCCAAATTCTTTGTAGTGTCAGATTTTACAAGACCATAAAATGTTCACAGTTAAATTGGCAGGATGATTTTGTAAAGGTCTTTAGATGGTGGGTCATAGTGTTCAGGAATTTGGGCTTCAAGGACCTGTAGCAAAATAAACCTTAAACCTATGTTTTAAAAATGCTGTAGTTTTCACTGATCATCTCCCTTCCCACATCTTTCAAGCCTCTGAAACCTTAAGCAAGTATTGAGGGAATTAAATCCCTCCTATTATGGTAGAAGGTTGAGACCCCCAGAGAAGCTTGAATTTATGAAGTCCATGGGACCCAGTGAAATGTTTCCCAGGGTCCTAATGAAATTGGTTGATATAGCTGCCAAACCATTCTTCCATGATAACTGAAAAATCATCACAGCTGGGTGTAGTCACTGACTACATATACAAATAAATCCATTTTTACAAAAAGTAAGAAGGAAAACTCTGGGAACTACTGGCCTGCTAGTAGTTCATGGAACTAGATCATGGAACAGATCCTTCTGGACAGAAAATTAGACTATAATGAAAAGACAGTAGATATAGATTACATTTTAGGAAGAAATTTACTTTACTGTGAGGGTGCTGAGGCACTGGAACAGATTACCCAAAGAAACTGTGGATGCTCCATCCTTGGAAGTGTTCAAGGTCTGGTTGGAGAGGGCTTTGAGCAGCCTGGTCTGGTGGAAGGTGTTCCTGCCCATGGTGGGGGAGTTCAACTGGATGATCTTTGAGGTCTCTTCTAATTCACACCTTTCCATCATTTTATGAAAATTAATTTAGAATACATTGAGTCCCTGCTGTATCTTGTGTGGACAGGGTGAGTTCAGAATAAGCTTCTGAAACCAGGGCAGGCACTGCTACTTTTTTTCTGGAATCTTTACAGAACATACTATCTTGTATGCTTTGGTAATTATATGCATATGTTTATGTCCATATTTATATGTTTAATATTAATAATTTTAAAGTTTAATGTCTTTATATAAGTCTTTGAGTTAATAAAACTGTTAAGCAGTTTTGATTGGTGCCATGTATTTACACTTGATCAAAACTGAATTCTGTTTGAAGTTGACATGTTTATTCTTTAACAATCATTTGGGACTTCTTGAATGTTTGAGGAAACACTTCCTCCAGCATTTCTCAATATATGTGACTGACTTTCCCATTACCACACCCTCCAAATGCAGATAATTTGAAACAGCAGAATAATGAATTCTGGTATGTTAATAATACAGCACACAGAGCAGATCTGTCAGTTTTTGAAAAACAGTTTGCAATGTTAAACTGGAGTTATGTTGCAAGATAACACATTACTGCAGTCTCTTCCCCACTTTCGAGACACAAAACACGTTCATATTTGTTGATTTTTCTCTAGCATATACATACCTTACATTGACTTCTTATAACATCTGAACCTTCCTTCTGTGCAATGGAAGCACCATCTAGATCCTTACTAGGACTCCAGTGAAATAAGGTTTTAGCTTTGTGAGGAACCATTGTTTGCTTTCCACAGTTATGCTCTCTGAAAATAGCTCAGATTGATCAAACCACATCTGACTGAAAAATAGGGAAATGCTGTAGCTCTTCTTGCCAAAGCTGAATGGAGATACTTAGTTTTCAGGCAGATGAGGTAAGAGGGACCATGGACTCATTACCTTCAGGTTCATCTGTTTGAATTGACTCTCTTTTGTGAGCTTAGTATGCAAATTCACCACTTTGTGTACATACTGACACTGAGTCTTGAGGGGAATGTATATTTAAAGTTTGAGCACCATGTGGTTTTTTTTAATTTTCATTATTTTCTTTTTAAATAAATTAGTTTTAAATTGAGAAGGCCTTTACTGCAATATTTTTTCCTAGTTTGACTACAGAATGCTTATAAACTGCCACTTTGCATGATATATCTTTATTTTCATGTAAGTAATCTACATTCTAATGCTTGGAGGACTTTCATCTCACTGGAATATCCCAGAAAAGATAATCCTTTTTTAAGACTGGCATATAATACCTGAAAACAGAGGTTTATGCCAGATGCAAAACTGGCAGAACCTTAAATGTTTGCAGTTCCTGATTTTAAAAAAACCAAAAAACCTCTTTTACTTTTGGAATGATAACAGCAAATTAATATCATTTAGGTAATTGAATTAATGTGGATTTTAAAACTGTGATGATAGATTTCATAAAGGCCATGTGCCAGTGCATTTTTCTTTACCAGTTTCACATTGTTGAGTTTAGGAGAGATCTCAGCACAGCTTTAACAGACAGAGGAAAAATGCCTGTTTTTTCTTGTCCCTGTTAGCTCACAGAAGCTGATGAAGACGATTGGGATATTTCATCAGCCGAGGAAGACATTTTATTGATGAAAGCTGACAGAGGTCAGAAGGCGATGACAGTTCATAAAAATGAGTCCAATGGTGCATCTGTGGTACATGCATGGGGCCTTCCCAAGAAAAGCGTGCCAAAGGAGGAAGGTAACATTCATAAGTGGCTGACCCACCTAGAGGAGGATTAAGTACAGTGTATTACACATTGTAATTCAATAGATGGTGTTTTGTAAGAAAAGAACAAGAAAAGTTCTGTGTTTGGTTCCTTGCCATATAAATATGTTTTTATGATACTTAGTGATACATAAACCATACACACAAATAAATATACAGAGATGTCAACTTAAATTTGGGATTTTAAACCATAATATTATCAGATTTCAACCTCATCTTAAAAATTAATTAAAAAATCCAAGATTTTTTTTCCTTCCCAAATTTAAGGGAGAAGGGAACTCACTTTGTCTTGAGAGTAATAACAACATTTCAGGTTTGTTCAAGATACCTAATTGACTTACCAGGCTGAGATAAATATTTGAACTAGTGCTAAAGCAAAAGCCTCAATCTTACATATAATTTATATAGTAGTTTCTAACCCTAACGTTTCCATGTTAAAGCTGTGTCAGTTGCATTAAGATACTTCTGGTTATTTTTGAAGAGAAAGTAAGGTTGCTTGTATTGTGCTTTATGTTCTGTGAGAGAAACAATCTACATATTATCAACACTTGTCGTTTCCTTACCAGTTGCAATTTGGGACTTCCTGAAGTCCACAAGTGTTTGCTCACCTAGCATGACATTTTACCTTACAGACAAATACAAAGTAAAAATATCCCCAAAAGAGTATTAATAGCTATTAATTGTTTTGTCTGTTTGTTTTAACAGGCCTTCATGAAGCTGATAATACAAGTACGTTAAAAAGCAGCTTAGTCACTGTGACAGACTGGAGTGATTCTTCAGATATATAATTGTTCCATTCCTGATGAGAGGTCCTGCTTTTGGGGTCTGCTGGGTTTCAAAATGCAGGTGAAAACGTCAAGTGTTTCCCAGTAACTTTTCTCATTGGTCCTGCAATAACAAGGAATACTGTTTACAGAGCTCTTGTGTCATTCAATCTGACTCTGAAAAAGAATATTGAAATATGCAATACTGGCCATATCTGTTTGGAAACAAATTAATTCTTCTCTCTTTCTGTGGTAGTTTGACCTCAGCCAAGCCCCCCACAGCCGCTCATTCACTCCCTCACCTGTGGAACTGGGGAGAGACTTGAAAGAGTAGAAGTGAGAAAACTCGTGGGTTGAGATCAAGGCAGTTCAATAGGGAAAGCAAAAGCCACACACACAAGCAAAGCAAAGCAAAGAATTAATTTACTGCTCCCCATGGGCAGACAGGTGTTCAGCCATCCCAGGAGAGCAGGGCCCCATCATGTGTAATGGTGGCTTGAGAAGACAAATGCCATCACTCCAAATATCTTCCTCCTTCTTCCCCTGCTGTATATACTGAGCATGATGTCACATGGTCTGGAATGTCACTTTGAGTCACCTGTCCCACCTGTGTCCCCTCCAAACCTCCCATGCACCCCCAATTTCCTCGCCAAAGTGGTGGTATGAAAATAGAAAAGGCTCTGTGCAAGCCCTGCTCAGCAATACCTAAAACATCTCTATTATCAACTCTGTGTCCAGCACAAATCCAAGACACAGCCTCATACCAGCCACGGTGAAAAAAATTACCTCTATCCCAGCCAAAACCAGCACACTCATGAGTTCAGTGGTGAAAGTCTCTCTCATTTCTCTGAGGTGAATATTTTGCCTCTAATGTTTACATTAAAGATTGAAATTGGTCTTGCAAGAAAGCCTGTTAACCAATGAACAGAATATACTGCAGAATATTACTTTATACAATTTTTAGTGCCTATTTTCTTGTATTTTATCATGAACTTTATATAAAATTGTCAACATTTTAAAGAAAATATATCCATGTATTAAACTGTTAAGTTTCAACCATGATTTACAATAAACACCAAATGAAAAGAAAAAAGCCTCAGCTCTAAAACTAATCATCATTAAATGCCTCCTATATGGGGAAATTGGTTCATTGGGTTTTTTTTTTTTGTATTGGAGTTGAGTCTTTGTTAGTATAAAAGGACACCAAATGGAAAAAAAATACAATGTAAAGCACATTGAGGAAAGCACTGACCTGCCATTGCAGAAGTACTTGACATTTCTGGTTTGTCCATATTGGCTGCCTTCTTAAAAAAACACAGTAGTGTTTCTACTTAAATGAAGTACAAAAAAATAATGTAAAACAAAAAGAATCTTGATTTTATAGATCTAATGTAATTTAAATAATATCAGATATAAAACTTTTTCTATACTGTGCCATTATTAAATAGGACTGTTCATTTTTTATATTCACACTGTTGTCCCAAACTAACCAATTTTTGTTGAAATTCTATAGGTCCATCAGTTCAAACTTCATAACAAACATGAGTTGTGTCTGATTTTAGGGACTCAGTCTAGAAAGCATTTTGTGGTTATTTGTAATCTCTGTTCTCATTTATTGACTTAGACAAATACTTCCTGAAAAATCATCACATTTCTGTGGACAGACAAAGAAAAAACACTAGCTCAGGTTTTGAACTGCAGTATGCCAATACAATGTGTGTGATGCCATTCCCATAAGCAGCTGACATGACAAACTGAATTAGTAAATACCTCATTTATTTTTTTTTTCAAGAATGCAATATCAGCTCATGATTGCTAGGTATAAACTTTACAATACCAACATCAATCTTAAAATATTATATAATAAAATTTACATCAATATGTAAAAAGCTGCAAGTTAATATTTTTAAAAGTCATTGTCTTAGTGGTAAGTACATTGGGGTTGGGCTGAGGGGAATCACTCTGAATGAAACGTACAAAATCATGTTTAAAAACGCTTTGAGTCTTCCAAGAGTGCAACTAAACATAAGCGTTCTTGTCAAAGTGCTTGGGTGGGGATTTGTCATGGACACTGTTGTGGACCTTTGTACGAGAAGACATCACAGATGTGGCTCCATTATAGGCATACCCCCTCCTGAAGAGAAAAAAACAAGCATTTACAGCTCATCCTACAGACAGGTGACATCTCTGCATCCAGGCATTATAGGAATAAATCTAGAAGAAATGCATGGGAATGTAACTACAAATTTCAGGGGAGGGGGCACATTCCTACTCTGTGTGGTCTCATTCTAGTTAAACATTGCCACTCCATCTGTCTTTGCATCTGTCTTTACACTTTCCTGTAACATATCCCTCGCTCACATCTAAGTAAATTAAGGCTTAATCATGAAAACTGTGGCAGATCCTAGGTGAATAGTAACTCCCTACAGCTGTTCCTCTTTGTTAGCACCCCTCTTCAGCTGCTGGAGGTCCCACTGCCACCACCGCTTGCTTTTGATCTGGTGATTTGAGATCAGAGAAACTTGTCTATCCAAGCCTGTAAAGCCACCTGGCCACTTTACCTACATCTGTGAATGCTTGGTTTTGCAGCTGTAGAATATTTATGAAATATATATCACAAGTACTTGTTCTGAGTCAATAGCTTTTCTTAATTACATTAATGGTGGACAAAGCATTATCCTTAAATCCCCTTATTTTCTTTTATGTGCACAGTCTTTTTCAGAATCTCATTACAAAGTGTTTTAGAACAATAATCAAACTGCATACATATAGCAGGTAAAAATGCAGAGGTTTTGATTTCTTTCAGTGAGTACAACTTGTGTTTTACCTTGCAGAATGACTGTTTTCAGCTATTGAGAAGCAGAATATAATGCCACCAATTATGCAGAGTGAAGCTCCAGCCCATCCAATGAACAAAGCTGCTCCTAATTCATACCTACAAGAAGTCAATAAATGTATTTAATAAAAGAGAGCATGGATTTAAGAGGGTAATTTCCAGAATAAAATAACAAAATATTGTATTTTTCTTGAATAACTTTCAAATGACACATAAATTAATCACCACAAAATCAGCAGCTCTGCCATTCACCCACATTGTTTTCATTATTTCTCTCTGACTCAGGAGGCAAACTCTGTCCCTGCAGTACACTTAGGCAATGCTTCTCTCCCTGCTCAGCCAGGATTAGGGGTTAGGGTTAGGAAAAGGCCTGGCCTTTGTGCATCTCCTCCTGGATTGCTTTGCTGTGGGGTTACATCATTCTTTGACCTGCATACAGAACCAGCTCCTCCATTTCAGTTTTGTTCCTGTCGGCTCCCAAACCAAATTGGACTGGAGCTTTTGCTGGGCCAGAGACTAAAATTCTGCCTACAACTCTCCTTAAGTTTCTCCTCTGGCTCTTGGGATGTCTGACTCCATCCCTCATCATCCACACACCAGCCTGCTTAAAACATGAGGGTTTGTACATGTTCATAATGTGCATATGCAATATACATGCATATACGTGCAGTGTATGCGTATGCATACACAGGTGTGTCTGGTGAAAGCATTTGCACCCACAGGTGCATGTTCCAGCATCTTTCTCCTTCTTCTGTGGCTGGATTCTCTCTGGAAGAAACTGCTCCCCAGCACATCCATGGGCAGACCTCCAAGTCACCAGCAATGGCCCCCCCTCTGCTGCCCAGACCAGCCACAAACTGTTTGCTGCACAGAACTGCTCCCCTCTCTAAGAGGAGACAGTGGTGCTGTAGGAGCACCATCCCACAAAGTCCGCATTTCTAAAGCAACAGTAGTAAATGAAGGGAAAGAAGGGCATTGGGAAGATATTCTTTCCCCTCAGTGGTGAAGTTTCAAGACAAGCAGAAAAGCATGGATGCTCCCTGTCTGCTCCATTCCCCAGTTCTTTGCCTGAGTACCACTCTTAAAGCATCCAAGGATGACCTGCATTAGGCTGCAGCCCAACATCTCCAGGTCTCCTATTCCTCTTATTCCTTTAGAACACACTTGTGTGTCTCTTGATATTTCTCTGCTTCAGTTTCCCCTTAAGAAGATCTTTATCTCCTCCAGGCTTCTGGGATTCTGCATGGAAACAGAGGCCCCTGTCCCCCGTCCAGCCACAATCATCACGCAGGAGTCTGTGCTGTTCGAGTAGATCCTACTAAATTGATTTGTTGTAAGCTGTGGTGAGGCAGCCAAATAAAAGCCCCTGCTTGACAGCCTGCCTGTGCAACTGCAACACTGTGTAGTAGCACTTCTCAGCTAGTTCAGAACATTTCCATGTGCACAGGCCCTAATAGTACCAAAATACCTAACTGAAAATACCTGACAGCTGTTCTGAAAAATTTGTATCTTTAAAAAACCACACTGCAGAAACACTCAAAAAGAATCCAGTGAGGTGTTAGAAGACCCCAGACCGTAAATCATCACTGGACCAAGAGGCACATGCAAGATTCGTGAAGAGCACGTGAGGATCAGGTGCACAGGCTGTGAGGAGATAAAGACCGAGGGATTCCTTTGTTCAGGCGCCCTCTTTGGAGACACCAAGCTCAAACTGAAATAAACTGACTCTGCCTCAGAACCCGCCCTCAACACCAGCTTATAGACCCAACACCCAATTTAAGCTGGGAACCGTGGCTCCTTCTACCCTGGAAAACTCTCCACCCAGTCCTGGTTTCACTTCAAAATCTGCCAAACCTGTAAAATTTTAATCCTATTTATGCTCACATTTCCAACCACCTTCCTATGGTTTTCACATAACTCAAGGAGATTTCTGTTTCTCCAAGAACAGGGGGTTCTCTGATTAGAAGCAGAGATCTGCATCAGAGCTCATCACCTATTATGATCATTATATTAGATCCCATTATAGTCAGCATGCAAGAAATACACACAAAGTGCACTTCTAAAACACTTCTGAAGCACCTCTTCCTGTAAAATCACCTGTAAAAGCAGATCAAAGGGACTAGCTCAGATGTGAGATAAGCCCCCTCCTGGGGAGCCCTCCATCCCTACAGGACTTCCAGAGCACACCTAAGCCATGAGGACCAGGGTTAGGCTCCCCACAGAAGTCGATGCAGATCACCACAATAATGGAGAACAGAGCTGGACCAAGAACCAGGAAGGCTGTTGCTATAACAACTTATTTGCCAAGAACATTTGCCTAGAAAGTGGGAAACACAAGTTTCCATATTTTTATCTAACAACACAAAATGGTTGACCAGAGACTGAGGGATTTAAGGAGACCAAGTGCTATCTTCCCTCCCTGAAGCTCTTCAATTGTACAGAAAGAAATCATGACTATATCTGATAGAACTGGGTAGAAAAGGGGTACCTGAGTGTTACCTACTAGTTGGGACAGAAGACATGGGGCTCAGCCTTTGTAGCTGGGATTGTTTGACCTTTTGAAGCAACATTTGTTACTATACCATGATTAAACAGATTGTGTGTATGGCCCTTCTCTGGTGACTGCCACACTGCCAGGTTAATGAGTTGCAGTGCTGTCCTTATTGGTCTTTCTTCCACATCTTCAAACAGAGAAAACAACCCTTCTGATTTATACTGGTACTTAAGAGGAAAACTCAAGATTTTCAGTTGCATATCAATGTTTATATGAAAAGTTAAATAATTTGGACAAACAAGCCTATTTGTCAATAAGAACAATCATGTTATGAGAGTTTAGACTGTGGCAAGGGACAAAAATTAAAAAGACTATAAGAATTAGAGTTTATTTAATTAAAAGTAGTAAAGAAGGCTGGAGGGAAATCCTGATGGCTGACAAAAGGTGCTGAACATCTTGTGTCATTTGTTTCCTACTAATAGCATCTCAAGCCTGTCACTGACACTGCCAGAATAAACTCAGGAGAGAAACATGCAGTAAAAGGCAAAAGGTTAAAAGGCTGAAACCTTCTCTCAGTGAAGAGACAATTCCAAATTTCTACAATATACATTAAATGCACCTGCAATGCATAACAAAGTAAGGATTTGGAGATGGCAACAAAATGGAAATTTTACATCAGTTGGGAAAGGAAGGAGCTGAATGCCACCATTAATTCAGTCTGATGCAAGGTCACTGCATGAACTACATGCATGGTGCACAACTCCAATTAAAACTTCGGGATTTCCTCTCTGCCTTTATCTTTGCAGTCATGATTATGTATGCCCACAGCTGAGCTATGCTGGTTGTCCACAACAAAAGGTAATTTCTGGAGAGGATGTTTTACTACCATTATTTCAATATTTAAACTGGATTTCTCATTCCTTCACAGTGAAATTCCACCATGAGGTTTGCCTGCTCTTTTGCAGCAAAGGGTAGGAATACAGTGTAGGAAAAGGACTTCTGTCAACCATGGTAATTTTCACTAAGAACAGCAAGCCTCATGAATAAACTTCTTTCTATATAGTCAGGCTCCATTTTCTTCAAAGAACCTCACATCCTTCTTTCTTTTGGAGGTCTTTTGATCCTGTCTTCACTGCATCAAATAAGCAGAGGCTATAGGGGAATTATGGAGAAAACTAATACTGTTTCAAGACAGGAAAAGCAGTGTCAGCCCTACTTCAGATGTAGATCCCTTTAGTGTTATTTATTCAGGCTATTTTCTTTCTGTCAAAGTGAAACATAAAGGCTCAGGGTTCCTTACTGATCCCTTACTTGGGTCTCAAGGAAATGTATAGCCAATGTTTGACATATCCTGGAATCACTGCCAAGAAAACTTTAAAATCCTTGCCTTTGAAAAAAAGAGTTTACACCATGTGAGAAGGCAAAACAGGAAAGTCCACGATGCAATAATTTACAGCCAACATTTTCAGATTTGGTAGTTAAGATGTTAATCCAAAATCCAAACGTTGGTTTGTGGTTTGCTGCTTTTGCAGGACCTGAGAATTTACAGAGCTTTAAAGGGAGTCTTTAGGGATGCTTATTATCTCTGGTGTGGATCCTAAAATTTTATGGATACTCACTCTCCTAAAGTTAATTACAAGTATAGGCAAAGCATTTATGTTAGTGCTTATATGATTGTGGGTGTTGATAAGGTTTATGATCCAAATTTCAGTCAGTTGGATTTGAAAAACTGTCGGCAAAATTGCACCGAGCCTGCAGAAACCTCTCCTCAAGAGGAATCAAGATTGAGCAGTGCTCGACACCTTTATGGCAGCCTCCTTCTATCAAAGGCTCAAGGAAATACTTTTCTCCCTTCCCTATTGAATGATGAAGCTAATGAGCCCCTCTGTCTTGTGCTATCCTCTTGCTGCACACCTCTGGCATCCAGGCAGGCTTCACTCCCAATTAACCCCAGCTGCCCTGCGGTTAATTGTGTGCCCATGAGCTGGGCACACGGACTGCAGAGCAATCATTGTGCAGCAAAGTGTTTGTTCCTTGAATTTCAGCACCTGGTTGCTCCAGTTAGAAACTGGGATTAAGTAAAACTGCAGCCCACTCTCCTCCTCTGCCCAAGGGGAAAAGCAGCTGCTCTTTGTCTCAACAGACTCTGTGTGTTAAGTGTGCAGTAGGAAACATGAGGTCTACTTGTTTGATTTATGAGTATAGGAAAGTACTTACTTTTGTGCAACAAAAGAAGGGTCAAAGAACTCAGACGTAATCCTGTTTGCATACAGGGAACAACTAGTCATAGAGCACAACCCTGAAAAGCATAAGACAAAACCATTCAGTGGAGCTGGCAGCAGAGCTTTGGGCTTGACCCTGAAGTCAACGAAGTCATGGAGGGTTGTGCACAGGTTTCTGCGGAAAAGAAGCGGCTCCGGAATTACTTCAAATATGCAAACTGATAGAAATAAAGTATATTTACCAGACAGTATGAAAACCAGTCCAGCTAAACAAGCTATTTTTGCTTTAGTCTGATCAGACCCTCCGACTTTTGTACATTTCATGCCAACTAGTCCAAAAATGGCACCAAAGAAGCCCAGGCAGACAGCAGAGATCATCAATCCTCTGCAGGCTTGGATGTAACCTGTAAGAGAAAGAGCAAGGCTAATATGAGAACTGGGACCACGACAAGTTTTTCTATAGTTTCTCTCCCTCTGAGCAGCATCAGGCACTCATTATTGCAAATGGAACCAGATTTGGGCTGCAACGGTATCACTTTGCCACTGAGTGTGTTCTTCTAGCTGATGTGTGCCCTTCACAGGGCATCATCACGTGTGCCCAGCTCATGAGAATCTTACTATGGCACTCAGGGCTCCAAAACATTATCCCATGGCACTGGGTATAGAATCTGCAAGAGGTTGTACTCATGAGGTTTGAAAGAGCAACTCCATGTAGTCTGATCAGGGGCTGTCAGAGGTTGCAGAGCCACCCTGTGCACTCAAAGCAAGCCTTACATCAGTCCTGCTGTGTGTGTACATCGCAGGTGACCAGCAGTGAGGCTGGCAGTAGTAACCCTGGCTGGGGTCCTGAGCTTTCCTGGGCCTGCCTGGATGTGCCACTGATTTGATTTGGATCCACCCATAAGGCCCCCATTCTGCAAGGAAGTCAGCCAGGCACTCAGCTCCATGGACAGCAGCAGTCCCTCGGGATAAAACAAATCACTGCCATATTTAAACTTCAACAAACAGCTTGCACCTGGCTTCAGCCACAAACAATTTGGCTGTGCTCTCTGGGACTGCTCCCAGAGGGACCTCCCAGGGCAGGACCCTTCTGCGGGACAATGGGCTGCTTGGCTTCTTCTCCCTTCCGAGAATATCTTGTAATTGAAAGACTGTGATAATCTCATATCGCTGCTTACGGGGTGGAACGCTGCAATCTTACACAGCTGAATAACCATCACAAGATGTTTTTCTTCATAACCTGCTGTTACATCTCATTTAAAATGAAAATGAACTCCCACTATTAGGGTATTCATCCTTTTTGCTTTGATCTCCAGTGGGTGGAAATGTTGAGAGCTAAACCACATTGTCATTGCCTATTACACCAAATTTTATGTAATAATAAATAAACAAAGAAAACCCACCAAACCCTGCATAAAAGTTTTAATATGTAAGAAAACAATATATTAAAGCAGGAACTAGAGGACATCTGATGAAAATAGAAGGCAGCAGATTCAAAACAAAAGGTGTGCTTGTTTGTAAAATGAAGCTGTGGAATTCCTTTCTACAGGATGTGTGGACACTAAAGTTTTTGGAGACTCAAAAAGAGACTGGATATGTTCCTGATGGAGAAACCTGTGTCTGGCTGGCAGGGCTTTGAGATGCAGATAGCTACCGCAGACACTTGGCCACCTTCTGCAATCCTTCCTGCCACCTCCTTTAGCCACCGCTGAAGGTGTATCAGCTCTAGGATGATGGCCCTGTGCTTCAACAATGCTTTAAACCCCCCTCTGATTCACAGCTTTGAGCAACAAAGCAATTGGTAGCACACAACACCCCGTTTTAGCAGGCTGAACCTGGGAGCTATGCTGCCCATCTGTGAACACAGCCTACTGGCATTTATCTACCTCTGCTGGCACACAGACAGACTTCTTTCCTTTGCAGTATGCTTCTGTAGCACACCTGCTCAAGAAACACACAGTCAATGAAGTAAGTGTGACTGTCATACGGCTCACATGTTGGAATGTAAGAGAGAGAGTGATTTGTGCAAGACTCGGGTTTGAAGACGGCATCCTTGCTTTGTTAATTTTTGCTATAGGCATGGAAAAATTGGCTTATGCTGCTTTAGGTGGTGTGTAATGTATTTCTTGTAGCAGACAGGTAAAGCAGGAGGTGAAGACTGGAAAGGAAGCTATTATTTTTGACAGGTCCAATTTATTGACAGTGTTAGTTAGCTAATTGACACATTAAAGTGCTGAACCATGAACATGTTTACCCGGAGGTCCTCTAAACTTTTATTTATGTCTGAACCTCCTAGGAAAACCAGTAAATATTCACCCCAACTAAAATATCCAGCATTTGTTAGTAACCACAGGGCTCAAATTCAGTTTTTCCTGAAGGTCAATACACAGTTTTAAAATAGGTAGAGGGTAGTGAGACAGCAAGAAATAATTAACTCACTCACTCAGAAATCATTTTCAATTATAAACAGCATGAACTGGAGGACTGCTCAGTTCTGCTGAATGAATAACCTTTCTCACTAAATAATTCACCAAATTGGGCAGGCCAGGTATAGCAGGGCTTGTTTCAGTTCACCAGAGCAATCAGCCAACTGGCACACATTTTTAAAACAAAATATAGGGGAAAAAAAATCAAAATTTACACCAGTACTGTGGAAAAGTAGAAGGCTTTAGTAGCCCCATAGGTTGATTGGAGCATTAGGAAGCATGCAAGGTTGAAATCAACCTTTTCACCAAATCTAACCTCCTATTGTTTAGATACTAGATTCAAACTCTGCATAACATTTGGCTGTAAGAGGAACTAAACCTCTTTTTTGCTTCCAATAAAGCAAGATTATACTGGTCACCAAGACAGGGCTTGAAGAAAAGGATCTGGGGAGACCTTACAGCAGCCTTTCAGAAGCTAAAGTGGGCCTACAGGGAAGCTGGAGAAGGAATTTTTACAAGAATGCGTAGTGACAGGACAAGGGGAAATGCCTCTAAACTGAAAAAGGGCAGATTTAAGTTAGATATTAGGAAGAAATTCTTTACCATGAGGGTGGTGAGACACTGGAACAGGTTCCCCCAGAGAAACTGTGGGTGCCCCATCCCTGGAAGTATTGAAATTTGGATGTAGCTTTGAGCAACCTTTACTAGTAAATGTCCTTGCTCATGGTTGGCAGGTTGGAACTAGATGGTTTTTAATGTTTTAATGTCCATTCCAACCCAAAACATTCTGTGATTCTATTATAATGAAGAGGAGTGTAAAAGGGAGCTGCCTATTTTTTCACAGTCCTCCACTCAAGACTAAAACCTGTCCTTTTCCAAATGTTTATTGTCTGTATTTGCACCAGCTCCTGCAGGAAACTTGTCATGTACATACCAACCAGCCAAATGAAGCTCCCAAGCAGCAAAAAAGCCATGTGTTTTAATCAGACAAGCAGACAAACATGCATTACTCATAAAGTCATGTTTAGCAGCATTCCAAGAGAAACCTATTTCAAGGTGGGTTGTTGTTTTTTGGTTTTTTGGTTTTTTTTTGTTTCAAACAAATGTGTTTTGTCTTGCATTCAAATTAATCTTGTTAGAGCTTCATCTTTCTTGCCTCACTGCTCACACTTGCCTCATGCTTACAAAGAGTTAGAAGGCATTCACATATTCATGTCATATGACACTATGGAAAAAAAAAACATATATGCTAAGTTCTGGGGGCTGCCACTTTCACAATAAATGCCTCTGGTGACATTTTGCAGTCTGCATCACGTGAAGTGTAAGAGGTTGCCTTACGGATACAGCACAGATTCCTTCCAAAAGTACACACCCATTGCTTTTGTATGTCTTTCGAAGCTCTAATACCCTCTTTTAGCTCATAATTGAATTTTTGTTCAGCTCTGTTCTTGCAAAAGGTCATCAGATCCACTGTTAGAAACATGGAAACTGATATGTTCTCTTCTGGGGAGGTGGTTTCATCAGTAAATTTCTACCTAGCACCAGTGGCACAACAAGTAAACCCAAAATTACTTTAAGCCCCACAGACAGGAAGAGCATTTTTGCTTGCATACAGAATGTGGGCTCAGCACTTACTGAGGGCTGGCCAAATTGATTTCTTCTACAGGAATGTATAAAGGTGGAAGGGGACCACAAGCAATTTTCTCTGGAAGCCGTCCATGTGGAGTGATGGTCTGAAAGCCATCAGGGCAGCCCCACTGCTGTGCCATCCCACAGCAAGCCAGGGAGGACAGTCCAAGCCCACTTCCATGATAGAAACCAAAACAAGGGTAACCCTTGAGCACCCCTGACCTGAACTATGACACTGCCTCTGAAGAAGGAAGGACTTCTCCTGCACTCCACAGGAGAACTCCAGCAAATGGTGTGGAATCATGGAGTCATTGAGGTTTGGGTAGGGAGGAACCTCAGAGGTCATTTGGTTCCTAGTCCCTACCATGGGCAGGCACCTCACATAGGCCAGGTTCCTCAAAGCATGGTCACACCCTGATTTCTTTCCCCCTCATTTTGTCTCATCCCCTGGAAGACCTGAGCAGTCTCTCAGGATAAGAAGTCCAGCTTACTTAGAGGTTTCTGATTTGACCAAAAGAAATATTTCTGTAGAAAAGGAACTTCTCTGAGAGGCAAATCCTCTCTGTCTGCATGACAAAGGAGTGGAACAGAGCCCCATTTCCCTGAGACAGCAGAAATGTTTTCAGGAATTTTCCAGTAATGCTCTGCCATGTCAAGGAGAGCAACATGTATCTTTATAGGGTTATTGTTTCTGCTCACAAACACTTTCCTGAGGAAAAAAAAAAAAACCAACAGATCTGCCCTGTTTGAATCTTCTGAGTCCCCCACCTGTGGATGAAGTCAGGAAGTTCCCACATTCCCAGTCACAGGGATTGGGATGCACCTTAGACATGTAAGTCTGGGCAAAGAGGCAGAGGAGGGAAGGAAGAGGTTAGACAAGGGCTGAGACAGATTTGTCTACTTGCTGAGACACAAATTCTTTAAGCCACGAGTGACACACCACAGCCCTGGAGTGCACTCCCCCACAGGGGAAGGTTTGGGGTGAAGAGGGGACATACACACCCACAGTCAGCTGCTGACAGGTTCTCTGCAGAGCCTGTAACCACAAGGAAGAGAGTGTGGGCTAGACTCCCTACTGAAAGCACCCCTGACTGCAGTGCTTGCCCCTCTGACCCCACCCAGCTTGCCTGGTCTATGCTGGGGTGGTACATCACTCTCCCTCCAGCCTGCCTTTCATTCACATCATGCCTGGGTACCAGAATCTGGCCCCACAGCATTTAAAGATGCTGTTGAAAAATACTCAAGCCAAGAACTTTCCACTACTGATAAACAACCTGGCCAGAAGTACTGGGACAGGGCCTTTCTAGACATGGATTTCAGATTCACTTCTGTCCAAAATGAGCTGAAGGCTCTTTCACTGTGCACAAGGCACCTCGGAAACTCATTCTTTGGCCAAGTGGAACTTGCTACCCAAAATACAAAGTTTCAATGAATTTTGGGGGGAAGGAGGGTAGGGATCTTGCTGTCAAGTATTACCTTCTTTTTGAAAATCTAAATGTTCCAAATTTGGCATACTTTGTAACTGTGCTTTTCTTACATTGAAAACAGATTCACCCATACCTAAAAGAACAGCTGAACAATAGATTCAAGGGATCCAAAAGGTTCTGCATCAACAATCACTCCATGCCTGCCTGCCCAGATTCCCGTGCTCCTTGCCAGTCCTGGAAACTCCACTCTCAGCTGCTACACCTGGCCACAGAGTAACTGATGTCAATGGAGGCCAGCCAGCTCTCCTATATCTTCAGAGGAAATGGCAAATCCCACTGCCTCCACAGGGTAGGGTCAAAAGAAGGTCCGGGAACAGCGTTTCTCCCTCCGAGGGAAGCATCCTGCAAATAGTGGTGCTTAAGGGCTGCCTGTGTTACCTCTTTTTGGTATCTTGACCTCTTTCAGCCCTTTCTACATACAGAGGTTAAAGATTTTCTGATATTGGTATTAACGTCATGTTCATTTTAATCCCTGTTACAATTACTATTAATCTCTGTTAGTGATTAGATTAACAGACCTTCCTTTCCTTTTAAACAGAGCTTTTACACCAAAATACCTTCTCAGACTCCAGTGCAAAGGAAATGTCTTGCCAGATTGTGAACAGTAGGCATGATCTTTTGTGAGTATCAAAGCCATTGGAACACTGCATATTGCATTCATTTATAACTGTAAAAACTTAGAAAAGGTGCCATAATTTTAGAAGCCTTTCCTCCCTTTCTTTATAGTCACTCCTGAAGACATAAACCTTTGTCATACACACTTCTCCTGTTTCTATCAGCCATAATCAGTGTGGATTTATCAACTAAAAGTTTAGTTGTAACGATTTCCTGCAGTGAACCAGTTTCCCAGTACGGCCTCCTGAAAGGGCAAAAATGTTTTCCCTTAACCAGGGAAGAAACGCAGCACCAACTCAATCTTTGGTTTCAAGCCCTATAGCAAAACTCTTCGCTTTGCTTCAAAATAACACTGCCCTAAAGCTGAGCAAAGCTATGCATCCCTTCTGCATACCTTTGCATCCCTGACTGCCCCGAGCTTTCACACTGTCATTTATCAATGAAGCAATTACATCTGAGTTAATAACCACTTAGCAAAACCAGCAAAGGAACATTAATTAAAACAAAACGACGCCAAGGCTTGTTCTTCTCCACCGACCGTTGCGTGGCTGGCAAAACCATAAAAAAGAGGAATGTCACGACAGTCGGAAAATAAATCGGCAAGAAAAATTTGCCTGCATTCTTCTTGTGTCAAATCCACACACACACTCCTCTGATGGGGAAAGGCAGGTAGTGACAGCACGGGAGGCTAAAACGGACACTTGGGCACCGCATATAATCTCAACTAGTGGGGTTTGGGGAGGAAAAAAACCCACTTCTACAGGTGTGCATAAGCAGCCCGCTGCCACCTGCCTGGGGACACGGGGACACCTGCCCATGAACCCGCGGGGGAGCCGCCTGCGTCCGGGTCCCCGCCGCACCCCGGCCCCTCTCGGCGCTCCCCGACCCGCGCTGCCCGCCCGCCCCGCCGAGCCCGGCCCGGGAGCGGCCCCGGGAGCTCCCGCAGAGCGGCACAGGGGACACCGGGGAGGTGTCGGGGTGGGGGTCAGCGGGAGCCTGACCGTCCAGCGCCAGCATGGATGGGAAGTCCTTGCAGTTGGAGACACCGGTGGAGTCGGTAACACATGTCTTCCAGAGGTTGGCCCAAAAGGTGGCGGTGGTGATGACCGTGCCATCGATAGTGGACACCTTCCAGTAGTCGGTGGGCAGCGTGGAGGAGACCAGCACCCATCCCGAGATGGTCAGCAGGAACGCGATGATCTCCGCCGACGTGCTCGCCATGGGCCCGGCAGCAGGCG